>NC_090827.1:109303699-109604574 GCF_028021215.1 Eschrichtius robustus | reverse complement strand
ATAATGGCCACTGCTTTATTTTTTTTTTTTTTTAGTTTAAAGCAATATTTTTCCTGAATAGCAGAAAATTAGCTTCCATTCCATACCAAGAGACTATATATATAAACATATATATGTACAACACACACATATATGTATATATACACCATATATGTATATACACACAGATATAGCATATATGTGCAAATACACACAAACATATATACACATAGTATTTAATTAATTTTCAATATGCCAAAGTATTCTTTTGTAGACGTTATTTCATTAATTTCTGATATAGTCAGTTCTTTTTTTTTTCACACACACTCACTGTATTTTATTTTTACAAGAGATAGACACCAAGCATTGTAAATGGATGACCACAACAAAAGCAACAATGATTGCAATTACCAAACACGAAACACACTCATACTATGTCATAATATTGACATTCAGTCCAGTAATCCTCCACTGTAACAGCTCCTTTACTTTGCAGTGAAAACTGATTTGTATATTTTTTGCCTCTGAGTCCTTGTGGGATTTTTTTTTTTTATTCAAACAGAAAGTCACAAAAATTATAATCATCTTCATCAGTTCACTCAGTCCCATGTAATTAATTTTTTTTTCATCTTGATCTTTTGTTAGCACTTTTATGAATTCATCAGTTTTCCATTAGAGTTCTGAAAATGCTTATTCATTCAGTTCAGCAGTAGAGTCAGTTACCAGAAACCTGTACTTGCCGGAGTCTTTTCCATGAATTCCTTGAAGATGAAACCCTTTTATAGGAACATTTTTGCAAAAGCATCAGAGTACACCCAGAACTGTCTGTAAATGACAAAAGACTTAAAAATGACCACGGTTAAAAGATTTGATGAAAGTTCATAATAATGCAATTGACAAGGAAATTTAGTTATTTCTGAGATATACATTTTAAAGTAATAACTAGAATTATGACATAACATTATACCAGAACATATAAGATTTTTAGAAATTTCATGTAATGTCTGAAACATTTATATTAACATATTTCCATACAAAAAACCCAAAGAAAGTTTAGGATTAGTTGTGTTTTTTTGTTTGTTTATATTGCAGGTTCTAATTAGTCATCAATTTTATACACATCAGTGTATACATGTCAATCCCAATCTCCCAATTCAGCACACCACCATCCCCACCCCACCGCGGTTTTCCCCCCTTGGTGTCCATACGTTTGTTCTCTACATCTGTGTCTCAACTTCTGCCCTGCAAACTGGTTCATCTGTACCATTTTTCTAGGTTCCACATACATGCGTTAATATGTGGTATTTGTTTTTCTCTTTCTGACTTACTTCACTCTGTATGACAGTCTCTAGATCCATCCACGTCTGAACAAATGACTCAATTTCATTCCTTTTTATGGCTGAGTAATATTCCATTGTATATATGTACCACTACTTCTTTATCCATTCGTCTGTCGATGGACATTTAGGTTGCTTCCATGATCTGGCTATTGTAAATAGTGCTGCAATGAACATTGGGGTGCATGTGTCTTTTTGAACTATGGTTTTCTCTGGGTATATGCCCAGTAATGGGATTGCTGGATCATATGGTAATTCTATTTTTAGTTTTTTAAGGAACCTCCATACTGTTCTCCATAGTGGCTGTATCAATTTACATTCCCACCAACAGTGCAAGAGGGTTTCCTTTTCTCCACACCCTCTCCAGCATTTGTTGTTTGTAGATTTTCTGATTATGCCCATTCTAACTGGTGTGAGGTGATACCTCATTGTAGTTTTGATTTGCATTTCTCTACTAATTAGTGATGGAGCACATTTTCATGTGCTTCTTAGCCATCTGTATGTCTTCTTTGGAGAAATGTCTATTTAGGTCTTCTGCCCATTTTTGGATTGGGTTATTTGTTTCTTTAATATTGAGCTGCATGAGCTGCTTATATATTTTGGAGATTAATCCTTTGCCCGTTGATTCATTTGCAAATATTTTCTCCCATTCTGAGGGTTGTCTTTTCATCTTTCTGGTTTCCTTTGCTGTGCAAAAGCTTTGAAATTTCATTAGGTCCCATTTGTTTATTTTTGTTTTTATTTCATTACTCTAGGAGGTGGATCAAAAAAAATCTTGCTGTGATTTATGTCAAAGAGTGTTCTTCCTATGTTTTCCTCTAAGAGTTTTATTGGTCACAGCTTTTTTGATTCACACTTTGACCTCAAACATACCTCCCTCGTGACTACTGTTCACTTCTAATCTATTTGTCTGTTTCCCCTGGGATGCTATAAGCTTCTTCATGGCAGATATGTGGTTTAGTTATCTTTGAATCTCTAACGTTAGTGATTGGCACCTCTCTGTTGGATAAATGAATGAGTCTCTTATTATAAATATGATGCCTGATCATTAAGAATTTCAGATATAGTGAAAGGTAGAGAGCAACAAACATAGTTCCATGATCATAAAAAAAAAAAGGAAAAACAAGAAACATTTTCTTATAGTTCTCTCTGACCGTTTTTTTTTTTTAACATATTTATTGGAGTATAATTGCTTTACAATGGTGTGTTTGTTAGTTTCTGCTTTATAACAAAGTGAATCAGTTATGCATATACATATGTTCCCATATCTCTTCCCCCTTGCATCTCCCTCCCTCCCACCCTCCCTATCCCAACCCTCTAGGTGGTCACAAACCACCGAGCTGATCTCCCTGTGCTATGCGGCTGCTTCCCACTAGCTATCTATTTTACGTTTGGTAGTGTATATATGTCCATGCCACTCTCTCACTTTGTCACAGCTTACCCATCCCCCTCCCCATATCCTCAAGTCCATTCTCTACTAGGTCTGTGTCTTTATTCCTGTCTTACCCCTAGGTTCTTCATGGCCTTTTTTTTTTTTTTCTTAGATTCCATATATATGTGTTAGCATACGGTATTTGTTTTTCTCTTTCTGACTTACTTCACTCTGTATGACAGACTCTAGGTCCATCCACCTCACTACAAATAACTCAATTTCGTTTCTTTTTATGGCTGAGTAATATTCCATTGTATATATGTGCCACATCTTCTTTATCCATTCATCTGTTGTTGGACACTTAGGTTGCTTCCATGTCCTGGTTATTGTAAATAGAGCTGCAATGAACATTTTGGTACATGACTCTTTTTGAATTATGGTTTTCTCAGAGTATATGCCCAGTAGTGGGATTGCTGGGTCGTATGGTAATTCTATTTTGTTTTTTAAGGAACCTCCATACTGTTCTCCATAGTGGCTATATCAATTTACATCCCCACCAACAGTGCAAGAGTGTTCCCTTTTCTCCACACCCTCTCCAGCATTTATTGTTTCTAGATTTTTTGATGATGGCCATTCTGACCGGTGTGAGATGATATCTCATTGTAGTTTTGGTTTGCATTTCTCTAATGATTAATGATGTTGAGCATTCTTTCATGTGTTTGTTGGCCATCTGTATATCTTCTTTGGAGAAATGTCTATTTAGGTGTTCTGCCCATTTTTGGATTGGGTTGTTTGTTTTTTTGTTATTGAGCTGCATGAGCTGCTTGTAAATTTTGGAGATTAATCCTTTGTCAGTTGCTTCATTTGCAAATATTTTCTCCCATTCTGAGGGTTGTCTTTTGGTCTTGTTTATGGCTTCCTTTGCTGTGCAAAAGCTTTTAAGTTTCATTAGGTCCCATTTGTTTATTTTTGTTTTTATTTCCATTTCTCTAGGAGGTGGGTCAAAAAGGATCTTGCTGTGATTTATGTCATAGAGTGTTCTGCCTATGTTTTCCTCTTTTTTTAATGTAGAGTGTTTTTTCTTTCTTTTTATTTTCTCCTTACAAAATCCTATGCACACATTTCTGTGTTGGGACCTTCTTACTAAATATTAACATAGCCAATGCTGCATGCCATCTCATACTTCTGAAGCTTGATGAAGATAAAGAATGTTCTAACATGATTCTTGAGGACACAAACTAATTTTATGCCATTGGGCACATTATTAACCTCAGTTCTGGTGTGAGCCAAAGAGAATTTCATAGTTGTGTCCCAACTAATAGTTGTGTCCCAACTAATAGTTGTGTCCCAACTATTATAAATCAGGCTGCAGTTCCTCAGCTCTGGTGGAAAATCCCTTTGTTTTTCCTCCTTTACCTTTTAGAATCCATGACCAAAATGAAGACGCCTCCATGTCTCATTGGTGTGGTAAGCAGAAACAGCCATTCAGATCTATCCCCAAACCCTCCAGCAGGAGTCTTTTGGTAAAACATGGTGTCGGGCATTTCTGGTTCTAGTGCTATTCTATTGGGGTTTTTCCTATTAAAACATACGTTTTCATGAACTCACAAAATGTGTTAGTCATAACCATCACAAAGTTCCAGTCGACGATTAAGAAACAAATTAAGTTTGGGAAAAAATTCAAGATGCCTTCCATACTCCAAACTTGTTCCTAGTAAACAGAGAACAGGGGCCAATGCCTTGAAACCAAACATATTTTTATGAAACCAAACACCATAAAACATGAGTGAGCATACCCTTACATCACTCAGGCCACTAAGATTAATAGACACGCTGAAAGCATTTGCTTCACACTTGCTCAACTGAACAAATACATCTTTTCACAAAACAAATCCAAAATCACGGCCATTCCCAGATGTCTAAAATTCAAGACTCTTTGCTGTCAAATTCATCAATGAGAAAGTATAGAAGAAGAGAATTTGGGACTTTAACCAAATGTTTTAATCTGGTACCAGGAAGAGGAGCTAAAATTATACATTAAAGAACCAAAAAAAAAAAAAAAAAAAAAGAGGAGGAAGAGAAAATACACTGAGATAAATATCCACAAATAATCTTTTATATTATCAATGTTTTATTCCTTTTAGAAAAAGGGCATTCTTTTCATCCACACAAGATACTGTCCATTGCATAGGTAGAGTGGGTTAGTGTTTATTGACTTTTTAAAACCAAAAGGAATATGCTTATTGTCCCTCATGGAAAACTTAGAAAACACAGTAGAAATTAAAGTACAAAGTACAAAACACCCATAACCTCCTCACAAGGCAATACAGCCACATTAGTATTTTAAAATTGAGGTGTCTCATCTTCTGATAATATATTATTTTGTAAGCCAAAATGAATGTTCCAACTCTAGAGACAGTATTTGGTGGCCTACTTTCTTCCTTTAAGTAACATATTATAAACACTTGTCTTTGTCATTAAATGTTCTTGCAGAACATAGATTTTAATGGCTACAAAGTAGTCCTTTTGTTGATGTGTCATTGACTTAATCAATCTATAACTGTAGAACAGATAAGACCAAAATAAAAAGGCATATTATGCTATGATCATCATCATTGTACATATAGCTTGCCTACATTTTTAAAATTTTCTTCAAATTAAATCCTAAGAATAGAAGTGTTGAGACAAAGGACTGCAAAATTTTCAGACTCTTCATATATATTTGTCAATATAAATGTGGTACCACTGAATGACTGTACCACTTAATATTTGCACAAATAACCTATGAGCACACCTGCCCCTTAGCCGGTTTGAATTCTTTGCATCTTTACCAAACTACTAGGCCATTAAAAATTTGTCTTGTTTTGCTACCATTCATTTATTCATTGAACAAGTGCTGATCCAACACCTTCTATGTGCCAGGGTCTGTTCTCAGGCTGGAAGCACTGCAGTGAACACAGGTTACTGGCACCAGGCAGACAGGGTTGGAATCCCAGCCCTGTCTTATTCCCCTGTGATCTTGAGCATGTTCCTCATTTGAGCCTCCATTTTCTCAGCTGCAAAACAGAGGCAAATGCAGCTCACCCAAGAGGTGACTCTGAAAGTAAGCCACGTTGGCACGTGCACAGTGGTGGGGTCCAGGCAGTGTCCACAGACCCCTCAGTAAGTGTTGGTGCCTGAACTCCACTCCCCTACAAGCCTGAGCACTACCAGCTCTTTTCATGACTTTGGATTTGGCTTTGACTGGGGAGATCCAGCCCTCCACTCTGATGTGCCCTGCTGTCTCAGACAACCCCTCTGCCATTGGAGGGAAGAGAGACTAATTATGGGAAGCTGATCTCTGTGGTTAGGTCTCACTTTGACATTGCATTCATTCTGCGACAGGGACTGTGGCCACAACACACTGTATGAAGTCCCTCCTGTACGTTAAAGTCAGAGGCTTTGGTGGAAAGAGAATTATGCTGAAATCTGGCCAACTCTGCCTCTTGCTCGGCTATTGCACTCCGTTTTGTCTTAGTTCCATTTCTCTATATGAAAGAATTTCCAGCGACAACTCAAGTAATGACAGATTTTTTTTTTTTTTTGCTTCAGATCTTTTATAAAGAAATAAAAAATTATAGTTTAGCTAAAGCCCCATTTTTTATCCTTTTCTTGCTCCTCAGTTAACTACTACCCTGAAGCTAGTATCAATACATTTCATTCCCATGTATTATTTTTCTATCAAGGTGAAACTTATATAACATAAAATTTACCATCTTAAACAATTCAGTGGCAACTAGTATAATAACAATGTTGTACAGTCATGACCTCTATCTAGGTACCAAAACATTTTCATCGCCCACAGAGAAATCTCTGGACCCATTAAGAAGTCACTCTCCATTCCTGAATCCCAACTCCAACCCTTGGTAATTCCCAATCTGCTTTCTGTCTCTACAGGTTAACTTATTCTGGATATACCATACAAATAGGCTCATACAATATGTGGCCTTTCGTGTCCAGCTTCTTTCAATCCAAATACTGTTCTCAAGGTTCATCCGTGTTGTAATACGTATCAGTACTCCATTCCTTTTTATGGCTGAACAATATTCCATTGTATGTCTATACTAAATTTGATTGAGTTTCATTCACACCTACTTGCTGCCTCCTGCCCTGGGCCAGGATGTCTAATGCAGTGATGATCCAAGCAAGAATCCTGCTCTCCTAATAGGCACATCTGGAGGGAGGTGCAGGCAGGAAGCATAGGTAGATGGCCCACACATGGTCTTTGTCACCAGCAGACCTGGATTCCAGCCTCGGCTCTATACTTCATAGTTATATGAGTGTGAAAAAGGAAATTAACCCTTTATGCCTTTGTTTCGTCTGTAAAATGAGGACGAAATAGTAACCACCTCATATGGGATTTCTGAGCATAGCACACAAGATGATGCACATAAAACTTTGCTCAGAGACTGGTACACAGTAAATGACCCATTCAATAAATTGTAAAAGCGTTTATCAAGCACCTACCAACTGACAGGCACTGTTCTAGAAGTAGGGGTGCAGCAGCAAGCAAAACAATGAACAACAGATAGCTCACAGTCCAGAGAGGAAGCAGAGGAGATAAGGTGGAGATCATTGCCCATATGACAAGAGGCTGAGAAGAGGGTGAGGTCCCATGGGAGCAGAGAGAAGGTGCTGGAGCTAGCTGGTGTTGACAAGTGTGGAAGGAGATTCCCATGGGACACCATCAGGACTTAAACAAAAATATGTTCCAAATCTCTCCATCTCTTTATCTCCTGCCACTATAGTGACCAACCATGATCATCTCTTGCCCGCTTGGCTGCATCAGCCTCCCAACTGGTCAGCAACCTCCCCTGCCCAGCCCTCTCTGACCCATTCCCTACACAGTAGCCAGAGCATCACTTTCAGCATAACAAAGATCATGGTTTCCCCTGACTGATGGCTCCCATTGCTCTTAGGATAAAAGCCAAATTTTTCAAGCTCTGAAATGATGTGACCTTGCCTATTTCTCTGACCTCCTCTCTTACAGGCTGCCTTGTCCTGTGAGCTCCAACCCACTGTCCTTTCATTTCCTAGAGTTCCCAAAGCCCTCTCCTGCCACAGGACCTTTACACATGCTGTTCTCCCTTCCTGGGAGGCTCTTCTCCTATCTTTATCCAGCTATATCACCCTCAAGAATCCTGTTAAATGTCCCTTCCTTAGAGTGGTCTTCCTAGACTCTGTGAACTAAAGTAGGTCCCCCCTTTTTAATGTCTATCACCAGCCTCTCTTCTTTTTCTTTGTAGCCCTTGCTGTCTTTAGTGTATGTAGTTACTAAAAGAGGCAGTAAAATATAGTGGTTAAGAGTCTAAGACTGTGCGGCCTCAGACAGGAGACTTACCTCTTGTGCCTCAGTTTTGCCATGTATAAAATGAAAATAATGGTCACTGTGACTACCTTCTAAGGTTGTAAGAAGAGGAAGTGACTTAATGTTGGCCAGTGCCTGGGCACAGAGTTGAATATTAATGAAGATAATGTTTTGAATGACTGTGGGGGTGAACCAGGTAAAGAAGCAGAGAGAAAGATCTTGAAGGTTGAAAGAGAGGAACCACATACAAAGTTGTAGAGCTCTAAGAGAATCAAGTGTGTGCAAGGACTAGAACAGGCTTGTCTAACTGCTGCCCTGAGCACACGGCCAGGGGCTGGTACCTAGGGGATGCTGGATAAATCTCCATGGAATGAGTAAACTACCTGGAGTTAGCAGAGCCAGCTTTCAGCTGGATCTGGAAAAGTGGTGAGTTCTATATAGCCTGAAGGGCAAAGGAAGTCCAGGTTGAAGGACATGACCAGGGCAAATGTCACAGGTAGGTCTGAGTCAGGGTAGTACCTTGAAGGGAGGGCCAGGAGGGCTTGACACCTTGGGTGCAGAAGAGGTAGAAATGGATTCTACCTCTCTGGTCACATGATTCCTCCTTGGTCATGTGACTCTTTGAGCAAGGGTCTCTAGGAAGCTTTTTAAGAGTGTCCCACACTTCAAAGACCCTATAGAAGAGGAGTCTTGGGGACTGAGGGTCTCTGGTGCCCTTGAGCTCTGGCCATGCCAGGGGCCAACTGTTCTGTCCCAACACAAAGCTGCCTCTGGTGTCCTGCCAGAGCTGTCTAGCCAGGGACACAATGAGAGTGCTTCAATCCGGGCAGTATGTCTCATCACCTATATCCAATCTGCCAAGCTGGATTGAGCACACACTATGTGTCCAGCATGCGACAGGGCTGTGAAATTTCTGTGAAATTACAAATGAACAGGCTTAGCCCCTGGATGAGGTTGTGTAGAGAATCTGGGGCCACCCAACCCAGAGAGGGTACAATTATCAACACCACTGTGGAACAAGCTTTGATGTGCTCTCCACAAAACACACCTCTGTGATCGAGCATCAGTAGGGGTCAGCTTCACTGACCTTTAACGTCACCTCCAAATTGGAGTTTCTTGGCTCTGTCTGTGTTCCAGGGACTAGGAGTGCCTGACTGTTAAGGGTTTACATTCCCTTGCATTTATTTTCATAAAAGGAGGGGGCAATATAAATTCACACAGCCTTTTGGAAAGTAGTTTGGCAGCATGTACCAAGAGAGACATAAAACATACAAGTCTTTTGACCCCGTAATTCCATTTCTGGGAATCTATCCTAAGGAAATAATCCTAAATAAGGATGAAGGCTTATGCACAAAAGTTTTCAATATAATCTCATTTATAATAGGAAAAAATTGGAAAGAGCTTAATTGTCCAATGGGGGGGTAGAGATTAAATAAATTATGGTATAATTTCTTGACAGATATTGTTTGGCAATTACTTCTTCCAAAGAATAACAGAAGAGAAATGCTTATGATATTATATTAGGTTAAAGAAAAAGTAAACAGATGATACAGGATTCCCACTTCTGGGTATATATCCAAAGGAAATGAAAACAGAATCTCAAAGAGATATCTGCACTCCCATGTTCATTGCAACATTATTCACAACAGCCAAAATATGGAAACAACCTAAGTGTCCAACAACAGTTGAATGGATAAAGATGATATCGTATACATAATGAAATATTATTCAGCCATGAGAAAGAAGAAAATCCTGCAATTTGAGATAACAAGGATGGAACTTGAGGGTGTTATGCTAAGTGAAATAAGTCAGAAAAAGAAAAATACTGTGTGATATCACTTATATGTGGAATCTAAAAAAGCTAAACCATAAACACAGAGAGTAAAATGGTGGTTCTCAGGGACTAGGGGTGGCAGAAGAGGAAAGATGTTGTTTAAGTGTATAAACCTGCAACCAGTGGACAAATGCAAGTCCTGAAGATCTAATACACAGTATAGTGAATACAGACAACAATACTGTAATATAGTTATCAAAATTGCTAAGAGACTAGATCTTAATTATTCCCACCACAAAAAAGAAATGAAACTTATGTTACATAATAGAGGTGCTAATTATCACTACAATGGCAATCATATTACAGTATATAAACATACCAAATCAACATGCTGTACACCTTAAATTTACCCAATGTTATATGACAAATATATTTCAATTAAAGAGTGAAATTGAAAGCAAAGAGCAGAAGGTGCCTTCAAGATGGCGGAGGAGTAAGACGTGGAGATCACCTTCCTCCCCACAAATACATCAAAACTACATCTACATGTGGAACAACTCCTACAGAACACCTACTGAACACTAGCAGAAGACCTCAGACTTCCCAAAAGATGCCCTCAGGCGACCTACAAGCAGAGGCGGGGCCGAATCAAAGCTGAACCCCAGGAGATGTGTGAACAAAGAAGAGAAAGGGAAATTTCTCCCAGCAGCCTCAGGAGCAGTGGATTAAATCTCCACAATCAACTTGATGTACCCTGCATCTGTGGAATACCTGAATAGATAACAAATCATCCCAAAATTGAGACAGTGGACTTTGGGAGCAACTGTAGACTTGGGGTTTGCTTTCTGCATCTAATTTGTTTGTTTTTATGTTTAACAAAGATTAGTATATAGAGCTTATTATCATTGGTAGATTTGTTCATTGATTTGGTTGCTCTCTTTCTTTTCTTATTTTTATATATATATATTTTTTATTTATTTATTTATTTCTTCCTTTTTCTCTTTCTGTGAGTGTGTATATGTATGCTTCTTTGTGTGATATTTTTCTGTATAGCATTGCTTTTGCCATTTATCCTAGGGTTCTGACTGTCTGTTCTGTTGTTGTTGTTGTTGTTGTTGTTTTAGTATAGGATTTAGTGCCTGTTATCATTGGAGGATTTGTTTTTTGGTTTGGTTGCTCTCTTCTTTCTTTCCCTCTTTCTTTTTTTGTATTACTTTTTTATTTTTAATAATTCTTTTCTATTTTAATTATGTTATTTTATTTATTTCCTTCCTTCTTTCTTTCTTTTTCTCCATTTTCTTCTGAGCTGTGTGGCTGACAGGGTCTTGGTGCTCTGGTTGGGTGTCAGACCTGAGCCTCTGAGGTGGAAGAGCCGTGTTCAGGACATTGGTCCACCACAGACCTCCCGGCCCCATGTAATATCAAATGGAGAAAGCTCTCCCAGAGATCTCCAACTCAATGCTAAGACTCAGCTCCACTCAACGACCAGCAAGCTACAGTGCTGGACACCCTATGGGAAACAACTAGCAAGAGAGGAACACAAATCCACCCATTAGCAGAGAGGCTGCCTAAAATCATATAAGTTCACAAAAACCTGAAAATACACCACCGGACATGGTCCTGCCCACCAGACAGACAAGATCCAGCCTCATACACCAGAACACAGGCACCAGTCCCCTCCACTAGGAATCCTACGCAACACACTGAACCAAACGTACCCACTGGGAGCAGACACCAAAAACAATGGAAACTACAAACCTGCACCCTGCAAAACAGAGACCCCAAACACAGTAAATTAAGCAAAATGAGATGACAGAGAAACACACAGCAGATGAAGGAGCAAGGTAAAAACCCACCAGACCAAACAAATGAAGAAGAAATAGGCAGTCTACCTGAAAAAGAATTCAGAGTAATGATAGTAAATATGATCCAAAATCATGGAAATAGAATGGAGAAAATACAAGAAACGTTTAACAAGGACCTAGAAGAATTGAAGAGCAAACAAACAATGATGAACAACACAATAAATGAAATTAAATATTCTCCAGAAGGAATCAATAGCAGAATAACTGAGGTACAAGAACAGATAAGTGACCTGGAAGATAAAATAGTGGAAATAACTACTGCAGAGCAGAATAAAGAGAAAAGAATGAAAAGAATTGAGGAAAATCTCAGAGACCTCTGGGACAACATTAAACGCACCAATATTCGAATTATAGGGGTCCCAGAAGAAGAAGAGAAAAAGAAAAGGACTGAGAAAATATTTGAAAAGATTGTAGTTGAAAACTTCCCTAATATGGGTAAGGAAAGAGTCAATTAAATCCAGGAAGCGAAGAGAGTCCCATACAGGATAAATCCAAGGAGAAACAAGCCAAGACACATATTAATTAAACTATCAAAAATTAAATACAAAGAAAAAATATTAAAAGCAGCAAGGAAAAAACAACAAACAACATACAAGGGAATCCCCATAAGGTTAACAGCTGATCTTTCAGCAGAAATGCTAGAAGTCAGAAGGGAGTGGCAGGACATATTTAAAGTGATGAAAGGGAAAAACCTACAACTAAGATAACTCTACACAGCAAGGATGTCATTCAGATTCGACGGAGAAAGTGAAACATTTACAGACAAGCAAAAGTTAAGAGAATTCAGCACCACCAAACCAGCTTTACAACAAATGCTAAAGGAACTTCTCTAGGCAAGAAACACAAGACAAGGAAAAGACCTACAAAAACAAACCCAAAACAATTAAGAAAATGGTAATAAGAACATGCATATCGATAATTACCTTAAAAGTAAATGGATTAAATGCTCCCACCAAAAGGCATAGACTGGCTGAATGGATACAAAAACAAAACCTGTATATATGCTGCCTACAAGAAACCCACTTCAGACCTAGGGACACATACAGACTGGAAGTGAGGAGATGGAAAAAGTATTCCATGCAAATGGAAATCAAAGGAAAGCTGGAGTAGCTATCCTCAAATCGGACAAAATAGACTTTAAAATAAAGACTACTACAAAAGAAAAAGAAGGACACTACCTAATGATCAAGGGATCAATCCAAGAAGAAGATATAACAATTGTAAATATTTATGCACCCAACATAGGAGCACCTCAATACATAAGGCAAATGCTAACAGCCATAAAGGGGGAAATTGGCAGTAACACAATAATAGTAGAGGACTTTAACAGCACACTTTCACCAATGGACAGATCATCCAAAATGAAAATAAATGAGGAAACACAAGCTTTAAATGATAACGTTAAATAAGATGGACTTAATTGATATTTATAGGACATTCCAACCAAAAACAGCAGATTACAATTTCTTCTCAAGTGCTCATGGAATATTCTCCAGGGTAGATAATATCTTGGGTCACAAATGAAGCCTTGGTAAATTTAAGAAAATTGAAATCATATCAAGTATCTTTTCCAACCACAACACTATGAGACTAGGTATCAATTAGAGGAAAAAAATCTGTAAAAAATACAAACACATGGAGGCTAAACCATACACTACTAAATAACCAGGAGATCACTGAAGAAATCAAAGAGGACATCAAAATATACCTAGAAACAAATGACAAAGAAAACACGACAACCCAAAACCTATAGGATGTGGCAAAAGCAGTTCTAAGAGGGAAGTTTATAGAAATACAATCCTACCTCAAGAAACAAGAAACATCTCAAATAAAAAAACCTAACCTTACACCTAAAGCACTTAGAGAAAGAAGACTTAAAAAAACCCCAAAGTTAGGAGAAGGAAAGAAATCATAAAGATCAGATCAGAAATAAATGAAAAAGAAATGAAGGAAACAATAGCATAGATCAAAAAAACTAAAAGCTGGTTCTTTGAGAATGTAAACAAATTGATAAACCATTAGCCAGACTCATCAAGGAAAAAAGGAGAAGACTCAAGTCAACAGAATTAGGAATGAAAAAGGAGAAGTAACAACTGACATTGTAGAAATACAAAGGATCATGAGAGATTATTATAAGCAACTGTATGCCAATAAAATGTACAACCTGGAAGAAATAGACAAATTCTCAGAAAAGCACAACTTTCCGAGACTGAACCAGGAAGAAATAGAAAATATAAACAGACCAATCACAAGCACTGAAATTGAAACTGTGATTTAAAATCTTCCAACAAACAAAAGCCCAGGACCAGCTGCCTTCACAGGCGAATTCTATCAAACATTTAGAGAAGAGCTAACACCTATCGTTTTCAAACCCTTCCAAAATATAGCAGAGGGAGGAACACTCCCAAACTCATTCTACGAGGCCACCATCACCCTGATAACAAAACCAGACAAAGATGCCACAAGAAAGAAAACTACAAGCCAATATCACTGATGAACTTAGGTGCAAAAATCCTCAACAAAATACTAGCAAACAGAATCCAACAGCACATTAAAAGGATCATACACCATAATCAAGTGAGGTTTATCCCAGGAATGCAAGGATTCTTCAATATATGCAAATCAATCAATGTGATAAACCATATTAAAAAACTGAAGGAGAAAAACCATATGATTATCTCAATCGATGCAGAAAAAGCTTTTGACAAAATTCAACACCCATTTATGATAAAAACCCTCCAGAAAGTAGGCAGAGAGGGTACTTACCTCAACATAATAAAGGCCATATATGACAAACCCACAGCCAAGATCATTCTCAATGGGGAAAAATTGAAACCATTTCTCATAAGATCAGGAACAAGACAAGGTTGCCCACTCTCACCACTATTATTCAACATAGTTTTGGAAGTTTTAGCCACAGCAATCAGAGAAGAAAGAGAAATAAAAGAATCCAAATCAGAAAAGAAGAAGTAAAACTGTCACTGTTTGCAGATGTCATGATACAGTACACAAAGAATCCTAGAGATGCTACCAGAAAACTAGTTGAGCTAATCAATGAATTTGGTAAAGTGTCAGGATACAAAATTAATGCACCGAAATCTCTTGCATTCCTATACAATAATGATGAAAAATCTGAAAGAGAAATTAAGGAAACACTCC
Organism: Eschrichtius robustus; assembly: GCF_028021215.1. Taxonomy (NCBI): domain Eukaryota; kingdom Metazoa; phylum Chordata; class Mammalia; order Artiodactyla; family Eschrichtiidae; genus Eschrichtius; species Eschrichtius robustus. The sequence goes on along the minus strand of NC_090827.1, from coordinate 109,589,741 downwards.
CATTTACCATTGCAACAAAAAGAATAAAATCCCTAGGAATAAACCCACCTAAGGGGACAAGAGTCGTGTATGCAGAAAACTATAAGACACTGATGAAAGAAATCAAAGATAATACAAACAGATGGAGAGATATACCATGTTCTTGGATTGGAAGAATCAACCATGTGAAAATAACTCTACTACCCAAAGCAATCTACAGAATCAGTGCAATCACTATCAAACTACCAATGGCATTTTTTCACAGAACTAGGAAAAAAAAAATGCACAGTTTGTATGGAAACACAAAAGACACCAAATAGCCAAAGCAATCTTGAGAAAGAAAAACGGAGCTGGAAGAATCAGGTTCCCTGACTTCACACTACACTACAAAGCTACAGTAATCAAGACAGTATGGTACTGGCACAAATACAGAAATATAGATCATGGAACAGGATAGAAAGCCCAGAGATAAACCCATGCACATATGGTCACCTTATCTTTGATAAAGGAAGCAAGAATATACAATGGAGAAAAGACAGACTCTTCAATAAGTGGTGCTGGGAAAATGGGACAGCTACATGTAAAAGAATGAAATTAGAACACTCGTTAACACTATATACAAAAATAAACTCAAAATGGATTAAAGACCTAAAGGTAAGGCCAGACTCTATAAAGTTCTTAGAGGAAAACATAAGTACCACACTCCATGACATTAATCACGGCAAGATCTTTATGACCCACCTCCTAGAAAAATAGAAATAAAAACAAAAATAAACAAATGGGACCTAATGAAACTTAAAAGCTTTTGCACGACAAAGGAAACCATAAACAAGACGAAAAGACAACCCTCGCAATGGGAGAAAATATTTGCAAACGAAGCAACTGACAAAGAATTAATCTCCAAAATGTACAATCAGCTCATGCAGCTCAATATCAAAAAAACAAACGGCCCAATCAATAAATGGGCAGAAAACCTAAACAGACATTTCTCCAAAGAAGATCTACAGGTTGCCAACAAACACATGAAAGGATGCTCAACATCACTAATCATTAGAGAAATGCAAATCAAAACTACAATGTGGTATCACCTCACACCAGTCAGAATGGCCATCATCAAAAAATGTACAAACAATAAATGCTGGAGAGGGTGTGGAGAAAAGGGAACCCTCTTGCACTCTTGGTGGAAATGTAAATTGATACAGCCACTATGGAGAATAGTATGGAGGTTCCTCAGAAATAGAACTACCACCTGACCCAGCAATCCCACTACTGGGCATATACCCTGAGAAAATCATAATTCAGAAAGAGTCATGTACCACAATGTTCATCGCAGCTCTATTTACAATAGCCAGGACATGGAAGCAACCTAAGTGTCCATCAACAGATGAATGGATAAAGAAGATATGGCACATATATACAATGGAATATTACTCAGCCATAAAAAGAAACGAAATTGAGCTATTTGTAATGAGGTGGATGGAGCTAGAGACTGTCATACAGAGTGAAGGAAGTCAGAAAGAGAAAAACAAATACCGTATGCTAACACATATATATGGAATCTAAAAAAAAAAAAAAAAAAAGTTCTGATGAACCTAGGGGCAGGACAGGCATAAAGACGCATACATTGAGAATGGACTTAAGGACACAGGGAGGGGGAAGGGTAAGCTGGGATGAAGTGAGACAGTGTCATGGACATATATACACTACCAAATGTAAAATAGGTAGCTAGTGGGAAGCAGCCGCATAGCACAGGGTGATCAGTTCAATGCTTTTTGTCCACCTAGAGGGATGGGATATGGAGGGTAGGAGGGAAATGCAAGAGGGAGGAGATATGGGGATGTATGTTTATGTATAGCTGATTCAGTTTGTTACACATGAGAAACTAACACACCAGTGTAAAGCAATTATATGCCAATAAAGATATTAAAAACAAAAAAGAAAAGAAATGTTAGAATACAAACATGAAAGAAATCTGCTGTAAAATAGAACAATGAGAGGATTAAAAAAAAAGCAAACAGCAACAGTGTATGGGCAATATTACAAATCTTTGAACAAAAGATCTATGAACAGACACACATATAGAACAATAAAAAAATAAACATTTGTAATAAGTAGGTAATAATACCTACTTCACTAGGTGGTCAGGATTGCTGTGGCTAGCATAGAGTAGGTGCTTAATAAATGGATGCTATTATTTGCTGCCTTCAAGTTAGGAATCCCAATAAATGGTGTTGACTATTAGCCCCTTGAGGAACTTCCACTGGGCTGCCAGGGGCAACCCTTCAGATAGGTCCCTTGTCCTGGCCACTGGCTAATGTCCTGAGAGGCCAGATATGTACGTCTCAGTGACCACATCTGCCCAGTAGAAAAAAAGTGGCCCTGTGTAACCAGCTGCACAGGACAGCAGGTGTTTTTGGCTTCCAAGTTGCCCCAGAATCCAAGAGCAAGGTGGATCTCACCATTCCAACCAATGGCACTGACGTACTAGCAAATAATCCCACTTTCCATTCGCACCTTCTATGATTTTCCCTGGTATTTGTCACATGGCGAAGTTCTGCATAATGGATGCCTTTGAGCTCATTCTTTATTACTCTTAACAAACTGGAGGATATTGTTAGCTGGCCGCAAATGCTGCCTACTTCCTCTCCAGGCAAGGAGATGAGATCTCAGGTCCCCCTTCCCTTTTAACTCCTCTCTTTCCTGTCTTGTGAGGGTCCCAGGAGAATTGCTCCCAGGGCCAGGGATATAACCCCAATGAGCCACTCTAAAGCCAGAGTTGACCAGCTGACCTCAGAGACACCCTCCTTCCTTTTTGCTTTGCCTCAAATCAGCCTGCTGGGCTCCAGCAGAGTGAAACTCCACACAGGATTTCTTGATTCCTCAAGTTCCATCCGTGGTCTAGCTGGATATCTTAGCAGAAGCAGTTATTGTGGAAACCTGGGACCTAAGAACACTCTGCTTAAAACCAAACACTTCATACCTTGATTCCAACAATTACTAACTGGGTGACTTTGGACAAGTCCCTTACCCACCTAAAGCTGTAGCTTATGTAGATAAGTGGGAATAATAATATCCATTCAGCGGTCATTTGTTGAGGGCCTCCTCTGATCCATGCACTTTTCTGGGAGGGAACAAGTCCTTGATTGTTGTCCTCAGGGAGCTTAGAATGTGGCACACCGACCTCATGCAACTGTTAGGAAGATAAAATAAACGTTAGGTGCTGGGACAATGCTGGGCATGTAGTAAGCATGAAATACCAGTTAGCTCTCATCTTTGTTATCAGCATTATTATGATTATCAGCATTGCTGTGAATGCTTTCATTCTTTAACAATCCAGTTCAAGATTCAGACACTCCAAACGTTTTCAAACCAGGCATCTAGCTCTCATCAACACTTTAACATGGGAACTACCAATGAATGAGGTCTGAGTTCAATTAATATTGGTTTGTTTATTTATTTATCCATCCTGGAAAATAGTAGACATTCAACACATGTTTGTTTACTGTGTATTTCCTGCCTTTGTAGATTTTTATTTTCTTTAGGTCATAAAATCACAGAGTAGTTTGAATTATTGGAATGGTTTTAAATAGGAGAATGCTATTCTTCTTTCATTTAACCAATATTTATTTATCAAATGCTCATTGTTTGAGTTCACTTTAGCAGCAGACTAAAGAGGTTGGACTTGAAGGCAAAAAAACCACAAGGGCAGAGAGAGCCGTTAAGAGGCTGTTGCAAGAGGTCAGGTATGAGACATCCAGGCCTAAACCGAGGAAAGTAAGAAAGTAGGAGAGTTATTTACTTGGCTGTTCATACACACCCATTGTGTTTATTTCCAAAACCCAATCCTCATTGTCGACTGCTTGTCATGCTCTTATTTGGGCATCTAATTAGAATTAGTCATTATGTCAACTGGCATATATTGAGCAATTCTAGATTTTAGGCCTTGGCTATAAGTGGGTGATACAAAGATGAATAAGACAGGGTTCTTGCCCCAAAGGAGCACACTGTAAGGTGCACATTCTTATCCCTGAGTTTATATCAAGTGTAACTTAGGTACAAAAGATTGGCTTCTCCCTACAGACTGCAAACCCCTTAAAAGTAGGAGTTGGCTTTCCCACACTTATTGGGGGCCTCAATAAACAATACCCCTGCTTCCCTGCCAGATTTTACGCAAATTGAGAAATAAAACGAAGCAGTTTGCATCCGTATTGTGGAAATAAATGAAGACCAACTAAATGAGAACAAGGAACTGAGCTGGCTATAGCAAGGGAGTGAGCCACCAACACTTGCATTTTGACAGAGATTCAAAAACAGGCAGAGGAGTGGGAAAGCTTTATAGTGGAAGACAGAGAAGGTTTCAGGTATGCCCTGACCGGAGGGAATTTTCATAGGAAAGCTGTAGGTGGGATAACCAGACAAGGGATATCCTATGTGATTGATTGGGGTGTATATTTGGCTTTCTTTGGTTAGACTTACACTGGAAGTGGAGACAAAAATTAGGGAAGCTGTCAGTTATTAATCAAGTCCTGGCTATGTGGGGCTGATTGCTGCAGGGGTTATTGTTTGGCTTCCAGGATTGTTACTAGAGACAGTAATCTGACTTCCTGCACATCTAGCTTACAACAACAAGTTGGCCTCCTTGGCTGTTATGATAGGTAAGAAGGTTGGTTTCCTGGGTAGGTTGCCTAAGGTTGTAGGTCAGAGTCTATTGTAAATACGGTCTAGCCATTGTCTGTATATTGTTTCTCAATTCCCAACCCCCCAAAAAAACTTGGCTCTTACTTCACCCCATATAAAAAATTAAAAGATATCATAAACCTAAATATAAAACCTAAAACTATACAATTTCTAGGAGGAAATATTTGTAACCTTGAGTTGGGCAAAGATTTCTTAAATAAGATATAAAAACACTAAATATAAAAGAAAAAATTTAATAAACTACACTTAAAATGAAATGCTTCTCTTCAAAAGACATAGCTAATAAAATAAAAGTCAAATCATAGACTGGAGAAACTATTTGTAAAATACACATCTGGTATATATCTAGAATATATAAATTCTTACAACAAATGATAAGCAGATAACCCAAAGTGAACAAAAGATTTGAACTGATTCTTCAACAAGGAAGCTATATGGATGGCAAATAAGTACATGAGGAGATACTCAACATCATTAGGGAAATGCAATTAAAACCACAACACAATACCACCACACACCAATTAGAATGGCTAAAACTTGAAAGCAAAATCAGTAATATCAAGTGCTGGCAAGGATTTGGAGCACCTAGAACTTTCATCCGTTGCTGCTGAAAATACAAAATGGCATACCCTCTTTGGAAAACAGTTTGGCAATTTCCTATGAAGTTAAATATACATGTAACATATTCACCAGCAATCCATCTCCTAGGTATTCAGCCAAGAGAAATAGAAACACGTTTACACAAAGACCTGTGCATGAATGTTTATTTCAGCTTTAATTCAGAAGAGCTGACCACTGGAAACAAGTCTAATGTCACTTAGCTTGTACATGGACAAACCAGATGTGGTACGCCCATACAGTGGAATAGTGCTTATCAGAGAAAGGAACATGTATGACTATCAAAAGCTTATGCTCCATGAAAAAAATAAAGATGATGCTAGTTCTCTCGTGTTTCCTAAACAATCTTAGGTTGGTATGACAGGTTATGTTGGTAAAAGCCAAAAATTGCACCTGGCAGCAGTATCATCCATCCTTGACATGTGGCAGGACTAAAGGCCAGCTCTGCACTGTAGTCTTTCCTGGAACCCACGGACCCACAGACAGGCCTTTAATGAGCTCAAAACTTCTTGGAATTTCTGTAACAAGTCACCAGAGACCTCCCCTGTGGACTCTGAAAACTTCACTGAGAAAGCTTGAGGCTACATAAAATTACATTTCGCAACTTTCAGTGCACAGTGTAGCAGTTCGTGAGTAAAGTGCTTTTAAGACATTTTAAACTACTCTAAAGTAAGCCCATTTTTGGTTAAAAGTCTCAAGGGCTGATGAATCTGTATGGTGTCAATCACTCTGTTATTTATTACCCAAGGTGATTAAAAAATTCCTAGGTTTTCCTGAAATAGTTATGAAATAGATGATATGATGTGTGGAATTTGCTTCTAAACATACCAAATGCAGGGGTAAGGGATTAGTTAAGTAGGGGTATCAATGAAATTATATTCTTCTCAGTAACTATTGAGCTGGGTGGTGGGTACACAGCAACTCATTTTCCATTTGGTCTCTACTTTTGTGTACACTCAAAATTTTCTGTAATTTTTAAGAATGTTCTTATGATTTAAAATATAAGAAGTGATATTTGGGGTAGAAAGATGAAAATCAAGTATTATGATCTGGGATAATACTACCATGTTAACTCTCAATTATCCACAGTAATAGGTATTTATGTGTATGAAAAATACTGCAGTGTCTTCTCTGTGTGAAGTCAGGAATCCGGTCCTGGTATCCAGCTATGCTGTACAGAGGAGAGAATCTTACAGGGGACCTGAGTTCTAACTCTGGTCTTATCCATAAATGGGGCCTTTGGAAGAGTCACTTTTCACTGAAGGTATTTCCTTCTCTCTAAAATGGGAAAATCAGACAGCTGCCCTCGGAGGCCCCTTCATTCCCTAATGACTTGAAATTCTCACTGGAGTGAGTTCCAAGGCATTAGAATCCTGTCTTCCTCTTTCAGCTCCTCATCTCCAGGGCCTGTGGTGGCACCTGGCACAAGGTAGAGGTCATGACATTTGTTCATTCAATGACTGTGTGAATTGCCTTTTTTTAAATATGCAAACCACTTTTCTCACAAGAACTTACATCTTTCTCAACAATGAAAGCAGATTCAGTTCATAAGCCAAATGAAGTCTGTATAGCTTATTGAAGTCACCTCAACTAGAGGCAGGAAAATGGGGTTACGGAGTGTTGGGGTTGAGGGAGAGTTGGCAGCCTGCCCCATAAAACCCTGCTCACAGCCTTTCAGGATAAAGACCAGAACCTTCCAAGCCCAGCAGAGCCCTGCTAGTTCTAGGCATATCCTCCCTCCGGGCATATGCTCTCCTTTGCTCTTTTCAATGACCTTCTTTCAAAATCATCCTCTTCCACCTCAGAGCCTTTGCACATGGCATTCCTTCAGCCTGGAAGTGTTTTCTAATTTCTCTTCCTGGTTAATGACTGTTCCGCTTTTTTATCTCAGGTCACATGTCATTTCTTTAGACAAGCCCTAGGTCCCAGCTAGGTTGCCCTGCTTAAACACTCCCGTAACACCATTTGCTTTCCCTTCAGAAAACACTTTCCAGAGTTTCCTGAATTTATCAAATGATCTTCTATGTCTTAAATATGATATAAATAAGAAGTGACTTCATTTTTCTCCCATCACTTTTTCTAGTCAAATCCTGTTGGATCTTCTTCCCTGCCCTTTCGTGACAACTCAGGCAAATTCCTTAGCTTTCTGGTCACTTTGAATGACATGAATAATCTCGTTGGTCAATTGTGACTCATTTTCAGACATTAAAAAGACAAATCTAAATCAACACCTCAATATCACATCCAATGGAAAGCTTGTCCTTTCCAAGTCTTCAGCTCAGAATATGTTATGCTTTTCACTCTTGCCCCATCTCCTACCTCTCCTTCTACTTTGGGCATGTCCAGAGTCAGATCAGAAGGGAGGAGAACTAGAAAAATGTGACCAAAGTATGTTTACTTAATAGGTACTTGTATGGTTCTTTTCTGAATGCCGATACCTGCTTGGTGCTCCAGGTATTCAAATGCTGGCTCTCTCTGTTTGAACATTCCCCGTGGCCGTTAGAGGCTTTCTGAGGGACCTCCATGTTGTACAATTTCCTAATATGGGTGATAAACTCCTTGGGTGATACCCTACTTTGCCCCTATACCATCCTCAGCTTCTGCAGTCAGTGGTATGCTAGATGGCTTCTTACTGGCTTCCTCATCCTAGAAGGACTCCTTCCTGGCTCAAGAGGTCCCAAATAAATGGCCCAATCCCAGTTGCCATCCTCAGTACCATCTGCCTCTTGGGAAATTCATACATCCTTGCCTCTCCAATAGCTGCTTCTACACTGCTCTCTCTTCTCCAGACAGCCTTCTGCCTTCAGAATTCTCTGATTTCTATGATCACATAAGACATCAAACTTTAAGGGTAGGTCAAGCTCCCCCACATTTCTCTGATCTCATGAGAACTGCAAGGCTTTCAGTTTCACAGTTCAGTTAATATCCAACTGGAGAACAAGATGGTTTCTTTCTTGCAGGCACCTCTAATACTATCCGTAATCTCTTGGGGTCCTTGCCACTAGTCTGGGAGTTGGGGAAGGGGGTATTATTCCTCCATCTCCTCCCTCATAGGAAGGGAGAGGAGAGGTCCTTGGCACTCCCTTATCAGCTAATGACTCTCTACCTTGATGGCTCCCTTCAACTATTCATCCCGTTCGAATTTCTAGTTTTCTCTTATGTGGGTAAAAATGGACTATAGCTAGTATCAGATCCAGCTGGTTTTTGGCAAGTCTTAAATGGATGTATGAGAACTGATTGCCCATTATTCTCTGCCTTGAGTGCTCAACTGAAACTCCAAGATGATGGAAAGTCCCAATTAACATCTGCTAAACATAGTCTTATGCTTATTTGATGAATGTCTGTCTTCCCTACTAGACTTTTTCTCTCTAAGGGTAAGGGTTCCATGTTTGCTCCCCATTGAATACCAAGATCAAGCACTCAGTATCTGGCATATAGTAGGAGCTCAATAAGTATGTAATGAGGTGATTAACAAAAGAACAGAATAAAAGAGTGAGAAGACCAGATCAGATTTATATCACTGACACTCCCTGGCTTGGAAGGACTAACAGAGGAGGTATCATTTGAGCAAAAGTAGATAAGGTAACGAAGCCCAATTTCTGACTGCCTATCAGAATTACCCATAGAGCTTTTGAAAAGTATCAGTATCTAGAACTAATCCACTGGTGTGCTGATACAGTAGATCTAGTTAAGAATCCACGAGTTAAGGTGCATAAGAGAGATCCAAATAATGTGCCAGGAGGGTTCGAGTGAAGTGAAGGCTGTACCTGCTGAGAGTATCAGGGAGACTTTCTGGCGAAAGCAATGCATAAGGAGGACAAAAGCAAGCATATGAAGAAAAGGGCATGGGAAGGACATGGCCAACAGGGACTTGCAAGCAAGAGGAGATGATATAAGCAAGGCACTGAGGCTAGAAAGACAAGGTTAGATTCCCGCCCGAACCCAGTGCTATGGGGAGGAAGAGGAGGAGTCAGGCATGCAATCCACCCACCTGCAAGCTGTGTGGATGCAGGAACCTGGTCTTGTAAAGTTAGAAACACCCTATGGGGATACATGGTACAGTGGTTAGGTAGGCCAACTGTGGATCAGCCTGCCCAAATTCCTCATCTACAAAGGGAGGATGATAAAATTACTCACCTCAAGAGGTTATGGTGAGGATTAAAGGAGAAAATGATGTAATGTCTTAGAACATAAGCTAGAACCTTCTTTTTAAAATAATTCTAGTACCGAGAATTGGCTTATATATATTCCCAGTGCTGTGCTGATTTAGCTTAGACCAGCTAGCAAGGGCCAACTCCACACCACTTTGTATTCAGTGAATATCAGGTTGGTAGCTTGAAATTGGCCGTGATGGAAGTATTTACACCAAGGAAACTGACAAAGCTATCAATCTGTACCTGTTTCTTGAGAGCTGGTTCACCAGCACACTGTGAGATGTTCCGTGAACGTTGATTGGATTGATCTAGATTGAACTGAATTCAGTTGAAAAGTGAGTTAAGGTTACAGGAAAATAAGCACAAGCTGAGAGGAGAAAAAAATGTCTGCCTAGAAAAGACAGAATAAGACCTTGGCCTCGGCATGAGTGGCAGGTGTAAATGGAACCCGACTTTTTTACTTTAAGCCAATACTTCCTTCAGCATATTTTTCTACCCATCATTTTTTTTTTTTTTTGCTACTGTCTCTAAAATAAGTGTGAAAATAACTGAGTGAAATAGGCAATAACAAGCTTTAGTAACATCTGAGGTCTGAATGCTCTAGGACACAATTTCAAAGGTTTTATTCTCTCTGTGAAGAAGAGTAAATCCAGGAAGATATAGATTATAATAAGTTAGCTAAGATGAAAAATAATGAAGAAAAAATCAAATATTGCAGAACAGAAAAATTACAGTTATACTTTAATAATATAAGAAACCTTGCCATCAAACACTAAAGGGAATTTAAGGAAGTTATGAATGACACAGAAAAAACAAATATGAACACCCATAAATTGTGTCAACACTTGGTCAAGTTAAGACAGAAAAATAAGAACACATCTACCCTTTTGGAGGTCAAAAAATTTACCCATTTCTAAGCTCTTTGATGGAGATTGTACCAATCCAAAGAAGACTGAATGAGAAAATCCCTTTAAGAAGTCATCATTTACATGCACCCCAATATTCATAACAGCATTATTTACAATAGCCAAGAAATGGAAACAACCTAAGTGTCCATTGACAGATGAATAGATAAAGAAGATGTGCTATATATATATACAGTGGAATAGTCCTCAGCCATAAAAAAGAATGAAATAATGCCATTTATAGCAACATGGATGGACCTACAGATTATCATACTAAGTGAAGTAAGTCAGAGAAAGATAAACATCATACAATATCACTTATATGTGGAATCTAAAAAAAGATACAAATGAAGTTATTTACAAAACAGAAACAGACTCACAGATATAGAAAATAAACTTATGGTTACCAAAAGGGAAAGGGAGGTGGGGGATAAATTAGAAGTTTGGGATTAGCAGATACACACTACTATACATAAAATAAACAATAAGGTCCTACTATATAGCACAGGGTACTATATTCAATATCTTGTAATAAACTATAATGGAAAAAAATCTGAAAAAAGAATATATGTATATATATAACTGAATCAATTTGCTGTACACCAGAAACTAACATAACATTGTAAATCAACTATACTTCAGTAAAAATAAAGTCATCCCTTGTATAAAAATAAATGAACATATCCACAGGCTGACATCCCAGAAATTAAGATTATAAGGACTGCTATTCTAGTCCAGCCTTTTAGAAGACCTCAGAGGGGAGTGTGGAGAGCTTACCTTCAAGTCAGATAGTCAGGGCCTTCTTACACAAGACAGTGGGCTGTTCTGTGATGTTAGGCTAGGAGTGAACTAATGAAAGAATTCAGCCTCTATGACCTATGTGCCAGTTCAAGTTCAAATACAGTCATGCCATTTTTCTTTCTTCCAATTAGTTCTCAGGATCCCATTTTCTTTTATTAGCAGGTAGACTAGTCAAGATCTAAATCCTCCCCTCCATGAATGATCTAAGAATTCTAGGGGCATTCTTGGTTCAAATGGGGTCATGTCTACTTCTATCCCAGGCAGAAAGTGAAAAACAAAAGTTTTGTCCACTAGTCCTGTTGCTTTAGCTGCCACCAAATTGCCACACTCTGATTGTGCAGAATCTAGTAGATGCTTGTCCATTTGTAGGAGATGCTCTCACTAACCCTGGTACTACCACCTTACTAAGCTTTAAAATAATGACCCTCTTAATTCACCATTGTGTGTTCAACCACTGTTCCCCAAAGGAGAGCTGCGATGACAGAATCACTGAAGACAGACGAACTTTCAGCTTCATCCACATACTCCACCAAAACCAGCCACCCCCAAATCCTTTAATGCTTTTGGCCCAGACTCCCAAGTACCTCCCGCTCAATTCCATTCTGTGGTCCACAGTATTCTTTCTTCACAGCAGGCTTTGGATCAAACCAACCCTGTCGTCCATGACTAATTTCTTTAAGTTTACATCATGGAAAGAAGGGGCTGGGTCATTGGTTCCTTCCTTTCCAGAAGACCCTGGATGCTTTAAGTAAATAGTCTCAACCCCTCTCCAGCCAAGGGTCCCTGAGAGGAAAACCTTCATCAAACTACTACCAAGTGCTTCCCTTTATGCAAAGAGTCACCTGAGTAACCTCTCTCAATAACAAGTATCCCCTTCCAGGTGACTTGTATCTCTACTTGTATGTAAGGTATAGAGTGGCTGACATTATTTTTTAAGCTCCACCTCATGAGGCACAAGATGAGAGAATATTAAGAACGGTGAGAAAACTTAGAAATAATCAAGGACAACCATTTTATTTGTTTATATCGTTATTGGAGTATAATTGCTTTACAATGTTGTGTTAGTTTCTGCTGTACAACAAAGTGAATCAACTATACGTATACATATATCCCCACATCCCCTCCCTCTTGATCCTCCCTCCCACCTTCCCTATCCCACCCCTCTAGGTCATCACAAAGCATCGAGCTGATCTCCCTGTGCTATGCAGCTGCTTCCCACTAGCCATCCATTTTACATTCGGTAGTGTATATATATCAGTGCTACTCTCTCACTTTGTCCTAGCTTCCCATTCCCCCCCATGTCCTCAGGTCTGTTCTCTACCTCTGCATCTTTATTCCTGCCCTGCCACTAGGTTCATCAGTACTGTTTTTTTAGATCCCATATATGTGTGTTAGCATACAGTATTTGTTTTTCTCTTTCTGGCTTACTTCACTCTCTATGACAGACTCTAGGTCCATCCATCTCTTTACAAATAACTCAATTTCATTCCTTTTTATAGCTGAGTAATATAAGGACAACCATTTTATTTTGAGGATGAGGAAACTCTCTCTGATTAAGATTCTACTCTACTTTAGCAAAAGCTGTGCCTCACTTCTATGCTCAAGGCATTATTTTTATGACTCTATGTTGACACTCAGATTTTGGACAGCCAATAAATTCAAAAGACTATGTCCTCCAGATGGGAGGGTGGATAGCTAAGGCAAAATAAAGCCCATGAATCTTCTCGGTCAAATTTGTGATTCATGCTCATTTCCCCAACTGGAAGTATTTCTTTCAATTTGCATTCTTAGTAGCTTGAGAAGAATGGTGGGGAAAGCAAGATGAAAACAAAATTTTTCGGTCACTCAGTTTCCATAAACGCCATTATGAATTACATACTGCTGTTGTAAGGATATACATGAAGTTCGTATCAAAAGGACAAAAAGAAATTGATAGCACTGAAGATGAGTCGTCATAGGGTCTGGAGAACCATTCTGCCTTTTGAGTTGTGATCCATTCTCTATACAAACAAAGACCTATTAGTCTTCAGAAAATATCCAATCATTTATCCATTCAGAGAACAAAGGAAACAGCAGTACAGTATTCATCACCCTCTTTCATTTTGCAGCACATAGGATGAGGGACCATTTTCCTGCCGTATTTACCCAGAATAAGGACATCTTTCCTTGTTATCTCACGAGACACAATCCCACCTCCAGAATCTGAAGATTCTACATTGAAAATGCTCAAAAAGGACATAACTTTTTTCTCGAAGTTAACAAATAATTTCCACTCAGTGAGTAATTTTTTTCCTGAAACATCCACTCAGTGGAAAACAAATGAAGAGGGGAAAAATTTAAGTAAACAAATCTGAAAACGAGGCCGCAACACACAGAGATGGAGGCGCCTCTACAGTTAACGGTCAAGAAAAGCAGGCACTTTCAGGTTTAACTCAAACAAAATCGAGGTTTTTAACTGGCCCTGATTGAGCCTCACCCAATGAATGACTTCCAGTGCCTCTGGCTCTTTGGGACTAACGGAGAGAATTATTTTTAGCACAACTATTTGGAAACCTCTGAGAACTTGGATCTGTTTTTCTGTCTGGTACCAAAGCGAGATTTTCTCTGAGCTCTCATGAAAGATCCTCAGTCTCTTGTGGATTTAGAGTTCTGGAGCAACCCACCATCCCAGAGCAAGGTATGGTGTTTACTTTTTTTTTAGAATTTTGACAGATGTGGCTGCAATGTCCTATTTCATTATGGTAGCTTTTGAGTTTATTAAACAGATGGCTCTGGAAGAAGAATCCATGAAACTGAAGACCTGGGCTCAAATCTCTGGTCTGACATTAGCTTTGTGATCATAAACAAGTTACCTGACTTCTCTGGACATTGGTTCCCTGTCCGACCTAACACAAAAGGGTCCTTGGGAAGATGATACAGGCTTAACGTTGCTCTGTAGATGACAAAATATTTGACACATGTTAGAACAGATTACTGTTGTGCCATCATAGCCTTTTACATACAGCAGATGGAGCGTTATAAATTATGAACTGTTTATAAGAATAAATATTGATGAATATTTTCCTTCATTCAACCTTTGTTGAGCCTCTACTGTAGATCAGTCTTTGTCCTAAATGTTCATGATAGAGTTTGCATTTTGGTGGAGAAAAAGCAATAGTTAGCCATAACACAATGTGGTTGTGTGGCTATGCTGGGTGGAGTAGAGACAGGAGAAGGAAGGGACTTCATGGCCAACAGAAGAAGCCATTCTGAGGAGGAAAACCAGGGCCCCAAAGGGAGAGCTGAGGAAGAACAAACAGAAGGCACTGGGGTGTGAGCAGCTCAGGTCCGATCCCATCTTGTTCACGGTGCACTCCTAGTGCAGCCAGAGGAGGACAAACCCTGCTGTTGTGAAATCCCTTCCCCTGCAGGCCAAGGATATATCTCGTTTTGGCCTCCATGGTTACCTACCCTCCTTCTAATGATTTCCAGGCAAAACACATTTTCAACTTGAATTAGTAATCGAGCCCTTTGCCATGAAGTAATGTTACAGTTTCCCTCACATGATGTCAGGGAAAACCCAAGTGTTTAGAGACAAAAGAGCTCAGTTCAAATCCTGCCTGGGCCATCTTTTGGGCTGTGTGGACTTGAACCCTCAGACTCTCCATTTTATTATTTGTAAAGTGAAGATAATAGCACCAACTTCATTAAAGTGGTGTGGGGATTGAGTAAATGGTGTCTTTAAAGCACAGTAATAAGAATACTAGTAGGTTCCATACATCCTAATTAATCTTTTTTTTTTACTTAGTTTTTTTGTGGTAAAATATACACAACATAAAATTTGCCAGAGTACACAGTTCTACGGCATTAGGTACATTCACAACGCTGTACAACCATCACCACCATCCATCTCCAGAACTTTTCATCTTCCCCAACTGAAACTCTGTCTTCATTAAACACTCACTCATCATTTCCCCCTCCCTCCAGCCCTTGGCAATCACCATTCTATTTTCTTTCTTTACAATTTTGATTATTCTAGACACATCATATAAGTAGAATCATACAATATTTGTCCTTTTGTGACTGGCTTATTTCACTTGGCATTAAAGTCTTCAAGATTCACCCATGTTGTAATATGTGTCAAAAATTTCTTCCTTTAAAAGCTGAATAATATTCCATTGTATGTATGTGCCACATTTTGTTTAACCATTCATCTGTTAATGGACACTTGAGTTGCTTCCACCTTTTGGCTATTGTGAATAATGCTGCTGTGAATATGGGTATACAAACATATTTGAGCCCCTGCTTTCATTTCTTTTGGGTATACCCAGAAATGGAATTGCTGGATTATATGATAATTCTATATTAAATTTTTTGAGTAATCACCATACTGTTTTGTACAGCAGCTGGACAATTTTACATGTCTATCAACTACATTTTAAATTTTTTTCCAGCTTTATTGTGATATAATTAACATATAACATTGTGTAAGTTTAGGGTATATGACATGAAGATTTGGTACACATATGTATTGCAAAATGATTAACACAATAAGATTAGTTGACACATCCATCACCTCAGGTAATTATTATTTTTTGTGTGTAGTGAGAACATTTAAGATCAACTCTCTCAGCAACTTTCAAGTGTATGATACAGTATTGTTAATTATAGACACCACATTATACATTAGAGCCTCAAAACATATTCATCTCATAGCTGGAAGATCCTTTGTTTGTACCCTTTGGCCAACAACTCCTTGTTTCCTCCACACTCCAGCCCCCGCTAATCACAATTCTACTTTGATTCTATGAGTTAAGCTTTTTAGATTTCACATATAAGCAAGATAATTTGTCTTTCTCTGCCTGATTTATTTCACTTAGCATAATGCCTTCAAGGTTCATCCATGTTGTCACAAATGACAGAATTTCCTTCTTTTTTGTGGCTGAATAATATTCCATTGTATATTTTATATATACACACACACACACACACACATATATATATATATATATATCACATTTTCTTTATCCATTCATCTGTTGATGGAAATTTAGGTTTCTCCCACATCTTGGCTATTGTGAATAATACTGCTATGAACATTGGGCTGCATGTACCTTTTCGAATTAGAGTTTTCATGGGAATACAGATATCTCTTCACGGTAATGATTTTCATTTCCTTCAGATAGATACTACTCAAAAGTGATATTGCTGGATCATATGGTAGTTCTATTTTTAATTTCTTGAGGAATCTCCATATTGTTTTCCCTAGTGGCCGTACCAGTTTATATTCTCACCAACAGTGTACAGTATTCCTTTTCTCCATGTTCCCACCCACACTTATTGTCTCTGGTCTTTTTATGATGGCCATTCTAACAGGTGTGAGGTGATAGCTTATTGGGGTTTTGATTTTCAAATTCCTGATAATAAGTGATGTTGAGCATCTTTTCATGTACCTGCTGTCCATTCATATGTCTTCTTTGGAAAAATGTCTATTCAGATTCTTTACCCATTTTTAATTGGATTATTTGGTTTTTAGTATTGAGTTATATGAGTTCTTTATGTATGTTGGATATTAACCTCTTCTCAGATACATGAGTGGCAAATTTTCTCCCCCATAGGTTGCCTATTCATTTTGTTGATCATTTCTTTTGCTATGCAGCTTTTTAGTTTGATGTAGTCCCACTTGTTTATTTTTGCTTTTGTTGCTTATGCTTTTGGTGTCATATTCAAAAAACTGTTGCCAAACCAGTGTCAAATGCTTTTTCCCTGGGTGTTCTTCCAGAGGTTTTATGATTTTAAGCCTAACATTTAAGTCCTTAACCCATTTTGAGTTATATTTTTGAGTGGTGTGAGATAGGGTTCCAATTTCTTATTTATTTATTTTTTTGCATGTGAATATCTAGTTTTTTCCAACACCATTTATTTATTGAAGAGACTATATTTTGCCTGGTGAGTATTCTTGGCTCCCTTGTCAAGTATTAGTTGACCATGTATGCATGGGCTTATTTTATTTTATAATAAAGAAAAAACATGTTATTTACTGAAAGCTTTCAAACTGTGGACACATTTTCTAGAAGGTGAATCTTTGCACTGATTTATTCAGTATTTCTCCAAGTGTTTTCCATAGCTAGTTTAGCAAAAATAAAGGGTTTTATGACTTTAAAATTTTACAAAACACTATATACTACATTCCTGCCTTACAGGTTCAAAATATACATTAACATGAAGGCTTCGAAATCTATAGTACCACAAAGTATTATAATTGTTAAAATAGGGATTTAAAAAAATTAAAGATCTGTTACTTTGTAATCCTTACAGAAAAATAGGATAGAGAGTCATTTACAGCTAACATCCAAGACAGATCTGTTCAAATTAACAATATTTCCAGAGCTTTGATTTTCTAACTCCAAAGGAGCACACTAGTGGAAAAAAATAATATATTTTAGCACATATTCTACATAAATTTACATAATTCAATGCAATCTTTCAAAGTATTTTGTATGAGGAGTGACTGCTAATGTGTATGTTTCTTTTTGTAGTTTTAAAAATGTTCTAAAATTAGATTATGCTGTACATTGAATTGTATACCTTAAATTGGTCAGTTTTATGGTGTGTAAATTAAATCTCAAAAAGCTGTTTAAAAGTATTGTAATGTGTATAGAGCCATGACTCACATATTTCATTCCCAGCCAGAATAACCAAATTCATCGCAAACCAGTGGGGCAGTGGTTGAAGGATGGATTTTTTAATACAAGGTGTTGAAAATATAAAGTTGGATCCCTACCTCACACTTTTTAATCAGAAAAACTCCAATGGCTCAAATTTTAAAGGTGAAAAAATGAAAATAAAATTGAAAGAAAAGTGGGAGAATTCTTTTTATTATTTGAAGTGGGGAAGGTCTTCTAAACACAAGAAATTGAACCCCCAAAAATGTCTTCAAGATAAAAAGATTTTTTAAAATACATGAATGAAGTGAAAAAACAAACTGGGAAAAGCTATTTGCTGCTCATGTCATAAACCACATGCAAAGAATATACATATAAATATCTATCGCACTATTGTTTGTAATAGCACAAGAATAAAAATGTCCCAAGTATCCATCAATAGGTGACTCGTTAAATATAATAGATTCTTACGATGGATATTCCATTGCGACTAAAAAAAGAATGAGGCAGCTTTATCTGTATACTGATATCTCCAAGCTAAGTGGAAAAGAAAGGTGCAGGAATTTGCATACAGTATGCCTACAGGCGGAGGGACTCACAAGAAACTAGCAACAGTTATTGCCTCTAGAGAGAGGACCTACATGTCTGGGAGACTGAGAGGAAAGAGAAAAGATTTCCTTTTCATTGCACATCTTTTTTTAATTTTATGAACGTGCATGTTTTATCTATACAAAAATAAATATTTTAAATACTTTAGACTATACAAAATTAAAACAACTTAAATCCTTTATCTGTATTTCTCAAACAGATACTGCAAAAGGGACCCATAGACCCCAGGAATATTTCTTTAAATTCTCTCTTTCCTCTTTCTTTTGTAATATTCTCATATTCCATAATTTCTATCTAGTCTTTTTCCCACAAAAATCACACCTTCCCCACCCCCAAAATCTCCTTTGCCCTCAGCCTGAGTTTTTTGTGCTAAGCACTATTCTAGGTGGTTGGAGACATCAATGGCTAAGACAAAGATCCCTGCCCTCATGAAGCTTACATTCTATCAGATAGAGATATTTACAAATTTAAAAGCATAATAAAATTAAGAATAATCTAGTAAATTAGAGGATGATGAGTACAATGAGAATAGAAAAAAATAGAACAGAAAGAGGGCACGTCATGGGTAGGAGAAGGTCATTTGCAATGTTAGATGAGGAGGTGAAGGTTGGCTTTAATGAAATGGTAGCATTTGAACAAAGGCAGAAGCAGATGCGGGAGGGAGACATGTAGGCATCTTGGAGAAAAGAGTTCCAGACAGAGGGAAGAGACAGTGTGAAGGCCCTAAGGCAGAGCGTATCTGGCATCTTCGAGAAACATCAAGGAATCCAGTGTGACAGATGATGAGGAAGTGGGAAGAGAGTAGAAGAAGATGAAGTCAGGGAGGTAAGAAAGGTGGGCAACAAATCAAGTAGGGCCTTGTAGACCATGTACCACGAGGCTTTTGATTTTAAATGGAAGGAAGAACCATTACAAGATAATGCCACTGTAGTTTTCCATTGTAACCCACACCCCTTTGTCATCCTGACGATTTGAGTCCCAAGCCTTGAACCAAGCCACTCTCCATCACGGGTCAGGTGCCACAACACCTCGTCCCTCAATTCTGATGAGGATTATTAATGGATAACCATTCTGAGTGCTTTTCAAAGTATTCTAACTGGGAATGCTTTCAGCATTTAAACTACTGTGCAGACAATATTCTAGTGCATTTGTCAAAGAATTGCAAACCATTTGTTCAATGAGTATCTTTGCTTCAGTTGTTTTAATTTATTCTTTCTTTGAGTACCTTTGCCTGGCTCTTGGAAATATTAACATCCTTTCTTCCAAGCACATCTTTAAAACTTTTGCATCCTCTATCCATCATAACCTCAACTCTGACCACACGCTCCTTCATAGACTGATCCCCAACTATTGGCATGTGTGTTCTCAGCATCTCCACCAGTGTCTGAGATGCCACTGCCCAAAGCACCTTCTCACCAGATCGTTTCAAGTCCCTCTTAGGACCAGCTCCTGGCTTCAGCTACAGCATCGCATTCCATGTCTGGTTAAAAGCCTCCTTATAAGTATCTGTTCTCCTCTTTTAAATCCCTTCCCAAAGCTTCCTCTAATCAGCTTTTTTGCAAGGTGGAAGATCTAGCAATTTAATCATCCTGTCTTGTTTTAACTGACAAGGGTTTGAATAAAAGATTCTTTCCATTTTCTTTCATCTGAGGCACCTTTGGAAGGGCTGGTATGTTTATCAGATCTGCTGGGCTTTTCAGAACGTGCCTTAATCCCAGGTGAGTAATAAGATAAATAATTTTGAGTTTGTGTTCTATAAGCAGACAGGGCATAGAAAAATGTTCTCTTTGATTTTTTTTTGGTGAGGGGTAAGGACACTGGTAACATGGAGATTTGGTCAAGGGTACAGAGCCTATATTTGGATAAGTTGCTTCAGTTTTTCACTAATAAGATTCTAGGAATCAGACTTATTTTGAACCACATGTGCACACTATGTTTTTCTCAGTTTGTCATTCCTATGCTCTGGCAAATTTCTGGATCTAATTCCAAGATGTTGCAATTTCCTCATGGGTGCTATAAAAGTGGTACAGTGTGCTGATTAATTTTCTGATGTGGCTGTCAAAAAAAAAGAAACTCTATCTAACTGCTTTTCCCACATGTTATGATTATTTCCTTTTGACAAGTATACACCAGGCATATACATCAAGCACTGTACAGATTTCTTTTTTTTATTTTATTGATGTATAGTTGATTTACAATGTTGTGTTAATGTCTTCTGTACAGCAAAGTGACATATATATACATTCTTTTTCACATTATTTTCCATAATGGTTTGTCAAAAGACATTGAGTATAGTTCCCTGTGCTATACAGTAGGACCTTGTTATTTATCCATCCTATATATAATAGTTTGCCTCTGTTAATCCCAAACTCCCAATCCTTCCCTGCCCTACACCCTCTCCCTTGGCAGTCACGAGTCTGTCCTCTATATCTGTGAGTCTGTTTTCGTTCCGTAGATATGTTGATTTGTATCATATTTTAGATTCCACATATAAGTGATATCATATGGTATTTGATATGGTATCATATCTTTCTCTTTCTGACTTACTTTGCATAGTATGATAATCTCTAGGTCCATCCATGTTGCTGCAAATGGCATTATTTCACTCTTTTTTATGGCTAATATTCCACTGTGTTTGTGTGTGTGTGTGTGTATGCATATATATATACCACATATTCTTTATCCATTCATCTGTCGATAGACTTTCAGGTTGTTTCCACAGATTTCTTATTAAAGTATAGGTCCAACTGTGCAAAAACTGCTCATTTATACCATCCCAGAATCACATGTATACTCCCACCCAAGATGCTGATAGCTCTAAGACATTAGCCTAGAAAATCAAGGGTCCCAAGCCTACACTATGCACCCCGCAGCCTATATGCCAAACGTGATGCTAATAAATGATCCATCATCCTCAGTGGCCAGGCTTTGTGGAGGGAAAAACCAAATCCCATTAGATCAGAGCTGAAGAGATCTGTTGCCTGCTTCACTCGGACCATGTGGCAACGTGCGTGATTTAATTTCACTCACCCCTTTAATTGAGCCGCAGTGCTAACAGCTTAATGGGACAGTACGGCATTATATCCTGCAGATTTTAAATTACAGTTTGAGACACCTCCACTCAGGACATGCACAGTACTCCAATTAACACTAATTGACATTACACATGATTATCAAATGAAAAACATGATTTTCCTGAAAATGTCACTTCCTTTTTCTTGCTTTAAAAAGCCTATAAATTCTCAGAAAATGACTGTGGAAGCATGCAAAGATTAGATATAAAGGTGTATGTCTAGCATGGTGTTTATACTAGCAGAAAACTGGAAGCAAACGTCTATAATGGGGAATGTTGTACATAAAGGACAGTAGAAGCAAATGCAACAATTTTTTTAATGTTATGAATAATTTTTGACATGGGAAGATGCTCACGACATATTGTTAAGTGAAAAAAAGTTAAAGACTTGCAGGAATGTCATAACATCACTTTTCTTCATAGCATAGAAAGAAAACACCAGAAGGATGTATACGTCAAAATGTAAAGAGTAATTATCTGTGAGTGGTGAGAATAACTTTAATGTTTATCTTATTCATTTGCATCTCTAATTTTCTTTTTAAAAATGTGTACTTTTGCAAAAACAAAACATTGTTTTTCAAAGTCCACCATTGATTCCTGCAGAAAAGAAAATGCAACAAAGTGATTTATTCTGGAATTTTTAAAATCTTCACCGACTTCATCTCCACCAGCCCTTGCGTGGGGCACTGAGAACTCTCTATCAATAAAGTGCTAATAATTTTCAATGGTATTATGAGGGCAAACAGGGTATTTAGACACACATGGAGAGGTGAGCCCTGGGGTGAATTGTTGCAAATGTCCATTCTCATGTTCAGTTATGCCAAAATCCCCACCTAAGACGGTGCATTTATGTCCGTGTGTTTCTCTTCCAGAGCCAAAGATGTTTGTCTTGCTCTATGTTACAAGTTTTGCCATTTGTGCGAGTGGACAACCTCGGGGTAATCAGTTCAAAGGAGACAGCTACTCCCCAAGATATATCTGTAGCATTCCTGGCTTACCTGGACCTCCAGGCCCGCCTGGAGCAAATGGCTCCCCTGGGCCCCATGGTCGGATCGGCCTTCCAGGACGAGATGGTAGAGACGGCAGGAAAGGAGAGAAAGGTGAAAAGGGGGCTGCAGGTAATGAATGAAGTTCCATAAAAAAAACCCTCTGTCACCCCCACCTGAAAATCACTCCCTTGTTTTGTTGCTTTTTCTAATGAGAATTGCCCTTTAAGTCCCTTCTCAACTTCACCTTCATTAATCGTAACAATTTACTGAGTCCTCACTATGCTTCAGATACTGCTTTAAACCCTCTACCTGCATTCTCACTGCATCGTAATGACACCTCTTTCAAGGGGACGTGATCACGTTTTATACATGAGAACACAGAGCGGTAGCATGATTAAATGAATTACTGAAGATGGAAGTGCATGTCTAGTGACTGGCAGAGCTGGAGTCATCTGGAACATCTGATGTCCGTGACCTCTGGGCTGGTACAGCCAGCGGGCAGTGGCTGCATGCGAGAGAGCATGGATGGATAGACAGACAGATGGACGGGGAGGAGACGGAGAGATGAAGGAGAGGCAGGAACTAGGAGCCAAAAGCACAGGGGCCATCTTGCTCTGCACTCATATCCTTAACAAAGACACAAAAGGCTTACTTGTCACAAAGGAAATGACAATAATACTGTATAACCTACCTTTCCTAGTTCAACACTCTCCCACCTGTCCTGTAGCAGCTGAAATATAGACGTCTTATTGCTCTTTACAGCAACACAATTGTGTCCTACTCTTTCAGTAATTTTCACTTTTTCCCCACAAATAAGTTGGCCCATGAAGCTTGCCAGATTCTGCAGTCCTTCAAAGTAAACCGAATTGAAATTCTAGTAAGGTTGTGTTAACCCTAAAAGAGGAAGATTTGGATGGAATCAATCTTTGAAAACAAGTTTCTGAGTGTAAAATGTGGAACAAAAGACAGGAAGAAAAAATCAGTAGATCTAAGAAATACATCTCTATCTAGTCATTGCACGTGATTTACTGGTGTTATATGAAACAATATCATAATATATATTCAGAAGGTTAGATACCAATTCATTGCTGAATTTATCATGCAGAAGATATTTGGCAAATAAGCAGCTACTGAATCTATGACCCTTAATCAACACTAGATAAAGTATCTTTAGGTAAATTTTCAACATCAGATAAAGAACTTTTCATTTGGAGCTTACGTCTTTCAAAGGCTCTGGTAGCACATATGAACACTCTTACTGCTGTATCATGATCATGAATACGTTTGAAATCCTATAATAACACCAGGATCATAGTTAGATATTACTGGTCCTTTTAGTTTATTGTGTCTAGAAGCAATAATGTAGGAGTCACAGAAACATTCACTGGAGTCAGAAAGACATGACATCTTCAATTACTAACTTAGCATCCTTGAGGAAAAAACCTCTTTGAGCCTCGGTTTCCTCATTTGTAAGCTGGGGATAGTAAGTGTCATTGTGAAGATTAAGGAAGATAATACATGTAAAGTACTCAATAGAATAAGTGCCACGTAGTAAGCATTCCGTAAATGTTTGCTGTTATTATTTATTACATTGTGATCTGCAAATATTCGTCTTAGCTAAGTTTGTGAATATCCAAAGCCATATAATAAACTAGAAATGAGCTATCCATTTCATGAGGTAGTTCTAGTGTTATTTAAAGATATGTATATGGATATGTATTCAGAGCAAATTGAATGTTCGTAATTGCTACAATTTTAACCATATATGAGATCAGCTATCCCCCACATTCATCAATCCATTCATCCATCCATCCATGCATTCATTCATGCATTTTTCATTCAACAAATTTTTTTGTGCACCTCTTGCTCTCCAGTATTGTTCTAAACCAGTGTTTCTCAACCTCCACACTGATGATATTTGGGTCCAAATAATTATTAACTGTGGGATGGCTATCTGGTGCATTGAATGACATCTAGCAGCATCCCATTTGATGTCAGTGACATCCTCCACCAATTGTGACAACGAAAATGTCTTATGGCATTGCCAACTTTCCCTTGGTGGGCAGTGTTTAATTGCCCCCAGTTGAGAACACTGATCTAGGGAATGCAAATATGAACAAGACATTGTCCCTGCCTTGATAAGCAAACATTTGGGTGGGGGAGGCCAATGTGGAAACACATGATTACAATATGTCACTATCATCATCATCAACATCACCATCATCACCATTAATTAAGAACTTACTAGGTGTCAGCAATTTTACATTTAGTACTTAATTTCAGCCATAACCTTATTAGCTAAAATTACAATCAATAATAATAATGTTACAAATGACGAAATTGAGATTCAAAAGTAAAAAAGACTTTCCCAACCTTAGTTATTTAAATCCAATATATATTGATACATATACACAAGTAAGGATATACGACAGCTAAGAAAGGTAAGAATGCCTTTGTGGTCAATGAAAAGAAGCACACCTCACTTACAAACAATAAGAACAGAGTCTTGTGGCTTTGAGAATTAGCTTTTAATGTGACTGGAACTGGACACAACTTGGCTGGAAGCTTCTGCTTCCTGTTTCCCCTTTAATACCATATATGTCTTCTCATTCATCCCCACCACATCCACCTCAACCCGCTGGCAAGGTCAAGTATATGTCTTCTCCAACTTCCCTACTCTAAATTACAAATACAGAGTTTATTATACTGAATTATCAATTTTCTTTAAAAATATCTGTCTGCCTCACTGGTCTATAGCAATTATTGTGGTAGCATATTTTTAAAATCTAATTTAATGTGAATGTACATCCATATAAATATCTTCAGATAACACTAGAACCACCTCATGAACAGATTATTCTATTTCATTACATGACTTCAGATATTCATGAACTTAGCTATGGCCCATATTTGCAGACCACAACATATGTCATAACAGCTAACTTGAGGGTAGGACAGGTGTCATTCATGTCAATGGCATTCAGCCCTTGGAACAGTGCCTGGCATGTAGTGGATGACCAATCAGTATTAGATGGTTTAGATAAATGTATGCATGCACACATACATATATGATGGATGGATGGATGGAAAAAAGAAATGGCACTGAAGAAAAAATCCTTGTAAGCTTGTTTTGTGGAGAACTAAGAAGAAATTCTTCCTCTCTAAGCTTCAGTATCTAAGCATAGACTAACACTCCATAATTCTCCTCTCTACCCAGCCTATGTCTGACTGAATAGGGAGGGGGAATGATTTATCCCTTCATTCCATTCTTCATTAATTGGCTTTTATCACAAGGGTAAATCCTTCACGCAAACAGAAAGAATTACTGTAAATTATTACCACTAGTCCCTGATTATCTAACTCCCAGCAGTTCAAAATATTAAATAGCTACAGAGATCCAAGTGCTGAGATTATAAAGATCTTTTCACGGCTAGCATTGTAAAATTGCATCTTAGTATTTACGGTTTGGTCTCAAAAAATTTTCAAGAGGATGAAACCTCAAGCAATCTAGTCCAACACCTTCATTTCAAGGACTGGGAAACTAAAGTCAGAGAGGTAAAGCCCCTTCTTCACAGTCACCTAACTAATCCATGGCTGAATTAGGGCTTGCCAAGTCTGCTGAGTCACTGTTTACTACTTTCCCAACGGCTTTAGAGTGAACTTAGATCCAATTTCTTCATAGTACAAATGAGGCATTTGAAACTAAGACAATAAGTGACTTGCCCAAAGTTATAGAGGCAAAGAAATTTCAGTACATAATGAAATTTAATGGCAGAAATTGTTACTGATGCCAAAATTTTTTTTATTGATGCATCAGTCACTGATGAAGACAGCAAAAGTTAGCTCCTATTGAAAATAAAATAACAATGTATAAGTTGTAGTCCTTGATTCGAAAGTTAATTTAACAGTAAAATAGTATTCATATTTCATTTCTACCAAAAAGAAACAAACATTGAAAGATTAGACTATTATGGCCTTATTTCCAGAAATAAATACCAGTTTGTTCTGGCTGGGGCTAGTGGAATTTCGACTTAATAACAAAAGTCATCTAGAGCTGGAGGATGGTCCTATGACCCGTAACAACGCTGGTCCTAGTCACCAAAAAAGGGTTACATTCATTATTAGCATTTTCTATGCATCATAAATTATTACACAACCTCTTTCTAAAATTACTGAAACAAAATACTTGATGTTTTAAGGGTAAAGCTTTAATTCTCCTGAAACTTGTATTATCCAGAACACTTCATTGCTAAATTTGCCAAATAACTGAAAAAGGATCAAACTCATACATTGATGTATGTGTAATATTCAAATAAATGATATCAAAGCACTATCAAATAAAAGGTTTAGCTTAATAAAAGTTACTGAGAACAAATACATAGTTAAGAGTAAAAGTACACAATATAACAACAATATGCTTTCCCTGACTACAAAAGTGCATTACAAATTACCAATCATTTGGATACTTTTCAAGAAAATATTTATGGAATGGATTTGGCCATAAAATTGAATGACATTTTTTATACTTTTAAGTCACTGTTATTACATATAAGGTTTAAAAATTAAATAGATTTTGCTTATCACTTTCAACCCATGATCACAATTTCTCTACATTTAGCCTATGGTTGACCTGTAGATATAAATATCTGAACAAACAGAAAATATTCCAGTATGATGATTTTGAATTTGTTGAAATCCTTTCACAGCCCTTATGTATTTTCTACAAATATGGAGACCCAGAGAAAGTAAAGGACTTGCCTAAAATAATACAACCATTTAGCTGCAGAGCCAAAAAGGATTAAAGGTTTTTTATTTTAGCCCCAAAAGTAAGAAGCATTTTGATGAAGGATAAACATCGTTAGGCTAAGACTTGGATTCCAGTCCTAGTCTTGCTACTGAAGCAAGTTTCTTCACCCCTCTGGGATTCAGTTTTCTCCTCCAAAAAAGAACTCCTGCACAGTGGTGGCAGTCACTGTTGTTTGGTTATCGTGACATATTGAAAAGCCCTTACTGTGGTGCACTTTACAAATGACACTCTGGCCACTGCCCCAGATGTTCAGATGCCAGAGTCAGGCAGGCATGAGTTCAGATCACAGCTCCATCACTCCCTAGCTCTGTTTCCTTGAGCAAACTAATTTCTCCATGGCTCAGTTTTCTCATCTACAGCGGAAATAATAATAATTCTTAGTTCATAAAGTTGTTGCAGGACTTAAAGAAGGTAATGCATGCACCTAAAGCATTGACCCTGATACATTGTAAATGTTCAATAAATATGAGCTAATCTCACTTTGATTAACTTTTTATTGGATTGGCCAAAAAGTTCGTTCGGGCTTTTTCCAAACCCAAACAAAACTTTTTGGCCAACCCAATATTAATAATCCTGATAGAAGTAGAATGGTGCATAAGACTAAGTAGCCTCTAAGGATTCATCTTGTTCTGTCTGCCCCCATGACCTCACTCTGGGGAATAATATCATGCTCCTTGAATTCCTCCTATAGAGATAAGTATCTATATGTGTCTAATTCAGCAGCAGGTAATCTGTCATCAAAATGACGGTTACTTATTTTAAATTAATCAGGTTTTAAATGATTTCTTACATATTCAGGAAAATTTTCTTGACATTTTGATGAAATTTTTCTATTTCCATTTTAGTGCATTAGTGATTTATTTAAATATTAATTATGTAGTAGTATACTGTTGAAAGTTGACTGAGAAAAAATATTTAGGGTATGTGGGCATGTTGTTTGTGACTCTATATTTACAGAAACTGTTAATTAAACTATAAACTCTTTTTGAAGGTTTGAGAGGTAAGACTGGACCACTGGGCCTTGCTGGAGAGAAAGGGGACCAAGGAGAGACTGGGAAGAAAGGACCCATGGGACCTGAGGGAGAGAAAGGAGAAGTAGGTCCTGTTGGGCCTCCTGGACCAAAGGGAGACAGAGGAGAGCAAGGGGACCCAGGGCTGCCTGGTGTTTGTAGATGTGGAAGCATCGTGCTCAAATCTGCCTTTTCTGTTGGCATCACAACCAGCTACCCAGAAGAAAGGTTACCAATTATATTTAACAAGGTCCTCTTCAATGAGGGAGAGCACTACAACCCTGCAACAGGGAAGTTCATCTGTGCTTTCCCAGGGATCTATTACTTTTCTTATGATATCACATTGGCAAATAAGCATCTGGCAATTGGGCTGGTACACAATGGGCAGTACCGGATAAAGACCTTTGACGCCAACACAGGAAACCATGACGTGGCTTCAGGGTCCACAGTCATCTATCTGCAGCCAGAAGATGAAGTCTGGCTGGAGATCTTCTTCACTGACCAGAATGGCCTCTTCTCAGACCCAGGTTGGGCAGACAGCTTGTTCTCTGGATTTCTCCTATATGTTGACACAGATTATCTAGATTCCATATCAGAAGATGAAGAGTTCTGATGAGGACTGCTGGTCTGAATGTCCCAAGATCCTTGTGACAGACACATTGATTTAATCTGGGGCCCTGGAAGGTGGGACAAGCAGAAATGAGATACGAAAAGACACCCACTCAGATTCCAGAGAATTTACAGACAGTTCTAGCAGAATTTATTAAAACAGGTTGAACCACCAAACCATTGAAACCACACCAAATTGAATTCTATAAAACAATAACCCCAGATATGTTTTCTCAAAAACGATGTTCATAAATATTTAAACAAATTAAAGACAATGTTACAAATTTTCTATTAAATTCCCTGAGTGCTAAAACCAGCTGGCAATGATATTATATCATTAAATCTTCATAAAATTACATTTTTGCCTGTTACTTAAGAGAGTCATAGCATCCCAAATTCCTTGACAATTCTCAAAAAGTAAAAACCCAAAGGTAAGAGAAGCCAAGTAATTTCAAGCAAGCTAAAGAGAAGTGATTATTTTACTGTATTATTCATTCCTTCATGCTTGTATATATTCACTCACCAACTCTTTAATGAGCCCATATGAGCCAGACACTCTGATGCTGGGTCAGATTTAATAATTTAAAACAATATCTGTACCTTCATACAGGCTAATGTGTGATGAGCACACTCTCACAGTTCAGTGTGATGAGCACCATGGCAAATAAATTGACTGGATGCTGGAGGCATCTGTTCCTGGGGGTGGGGGACAGAGAAGATTTTACACATGGAAGGACATTATGTGTGCTAAGTGTATATTATTAAGTAGGTGGGAGGTATGCAAATAAAACAGGGAATTCAGAAGCTGCATTCTCCCCATCTCATCCTCAAACACCATTGGTATTTGCAATCAGGAATGGGTGAAAAATCTAGAGATACCCTGGGAGGGGTAATGGAAATGAAGAGAAACAAGTTACAGAGACCAGTCAGTAGATCATTCTCCTAAATTCTTTATTGTGATGGTTTCCCAGGACATATATTTGTCCTCTTAGCTTTCTCACAGATAAAGACACTACTTTACATTATAGTAAGACATTATTTCTCATGGATTTCCCAAGTATTAAATTCAAATAAAGCAAAGCATATGACCATTGATTTATGAATAAGTTGATGGAGGAGTGAACAGGAGGAGAAGAGGGTGTGACCAAATATCTGAGCAAATAGCTGTCTCTTCAAAGTTTCACACATACCTTAGTTCCACTTTCTCTTAGTGTCAACATCTTGTTCGCCACTGAACTGCAATTCCTCAGTTAATCTCACCCATGATACTCTCACCTACACTCCCTTGGCTGATAATAATGGTGTTCTCTTGCTCCCTCCTTTTTGGCATCATCTGACCCGACCCTCCTTCCATGTATTCCTCTCTTTGCTCTTTCATTTAATAAATATCATTTAATGCCTCCTATGTGTGAATCATCACACTGGGTTCTGTGAAGGCAGAGCAACACTAAGATGAATATAGAGCAGCCCCTGCCATCAAATTTCTAAGGACATAAGAAAGGAAATGACATGCACACACACAAAATACCTAGACTTCTGGAAATAAACATGCTGAAATATGCTAAGTGCTAAACTGGAGATAAAGACAAAATAGTTTAGAAGGAATGCTGAGGGGAACATGTTAACTCCAAAACCGGGATGTAAGAGAAAACAACTAGGGAAATCTCTGCCCCCTTGGCCTGCAGTGACAGATAAGAAGTGGAGGGGCCAAAATGGAAGAAGGGCACTTCCAACAGAGGGAACAATGGGGACAAAGCATGAAAGTGAGAGCAGAGACCAAAAAGAAGAATCCATAGGCCATATTTCAAAAGTCTCAAATATCTACCTGAGGATTGGGGACTTTATTCATGAGAAAGTGTGAAACCCCTGTGTGTTCCAAAGCTGGGTGCTACTATTATCAAGGGTGAAATTTACAATGATCAAGCAGCTGTACATAAGGCCAATACTTCCTTCTCCCATCTTGCAGATCTATCTTGCTTTCATCATCTTCCTCTGCCTACCATGCATTATCCATTTTTTTCTCTCCTTCTGAGTCAGGACATGTGTCTGGGAGACCAAGGGCAATAAAGATTAGACAAAGAACAGAGAGAAGAGGTGTTTGAGAGAGTCACCTACCTCTAAATAGCATCTGCACCTGGAATTCCAAACTATAAAGTATTTCTAAAAACACCCAATGGAAGAAGCCAATGTGGGGAACAACAAAATATGGGCCCTTTGAAGACTATCGGATTTGCTGGAGAAACTGAAAATGGAGAAGTCATTACAGACAGTCAAAACCCATAAGAGTATTATGTAATTTAAATTTTCTTCCGATCATGAATCTTTAATGCATTCATTTTTGGACGTTGTTTACTTACTTATCTCTTAAATGCATTTCATTACAAAACGTGTTTTCAGATCCAGAAGGATTTAAAGCCACTTACAAAGATTGATAAAATACAGAAAGAACACATTAGTCAAAAGCACATGAGAACAAAAAACACCCAGTTAGCAGAAGGAAAGAAATCATAAAGATCAGATCAGAAATAAATGAAAAAGAAATGAAGGAAAAAATAGCAAAGATCAATAAAACTAAAAGCTGATTCTTTGAGAAGAAAAACAAAATTGATAAACCATTAGCCAGACTCATCAAGAAAAAAAGGGAGAAGACTCAAATCGATATAATTAGACATGAAAAAGGAGAAGTAACAACTGAAACTTTAGAAATACAAAGGATCATGAGAGATTACTACAAGCAACTATATGCCAATAAAATGGACAACCTGGAAGAAATGGACAAATTCGTTAAAAAGCACAACCTTCTTAGACTGAACCAGGAAGAAATAGAAAATATGAACAGACCAATCACAAGCACTGAAATTGAAACTGTGATTAAAAATCTTCCAACAAAAAAAGTCCAGAACCAGATGGTTTCACAGGAGAATTCTATCAAACATTTAGAGAAGAGCTAACACCAGTCCTTCTCAAACTCTTCCAAAATATAGCAGAGGGAGGAACACTCCCAAACTCATTCTACGAGGCCACCATCACCCTGATATCAAAACCAGACAAAGATACCACAAAAAAGAAAACTACAAGCCAATATCACTGATGAACTTAGATACAGAAATTCTCAACAAAATACTAGCAAACAGAATCCAATAGCACATTAAAAGGATCATACACCATCACCAAGTGGGGTTTATCCCAGGAATGCAAGGATTCTTCAATATATGCAAATCAATCAATGTAATACACCATATTAACAAATTGAAGGGGAAAAACCATATGATCATCTCAACAGATGCACAAAAAGCTTTTGACAAAATTCAACACCCATTTATGATAAAAACCCTCCAGAAAGTAGGCATAGAGGGAACTTACCTCAACATAATAAAGGCCATATATGACAAACCCACAGCCAACATCATTCTCAATGGTGAAATAATGAAACCATTTCCTCTAAGATCAGGAACAAGACAAGGATGTCCACTCTTGCCACTATTATTCAGCATAGTTTTGGGTTTTAGCTACAGCAATCAGAGAATAAAAAGATATAAAAGAATCCAAATCAGAAAAGAAGACGTAAAACTGTCACTGTTTGTAGATGACATGATATTATACTTAGAGAATCCTAAAGATGCTACCAGAAAACTACTAGAGCTAATCAATGAATTTGGTAAAGTAGCAGGATACAAAACTAATGCAGAGAAATCTCTTGCATTCCTATACACTAATGTTGAAAAATCTGAAAGAGAAATTATGGAAACACTCCCATTTATTATTGCAACAAAAAGAATAAAGTACCTAGGAATAAACCTACCTAAGGAGACAAAAGACCTGTATGCAGAAAACTATAAGACACTGATGAAAGAAATTATAGATGATACAAACTGATGGAGAGATATACCATGTTCTTGGATTGGAAGAATCAACATTGTGAAAATGACTATACTACCCAAAGCAATCTACAGATTCAATGCAATCCCTATCAAGCTACCAATGGCATTTTTCACAGAACTAGAACAAGAAAATTCACAATTTTTATGGAAACACAAAAGACCACGAATAGCC
This sequence comes from Eschrichtius robustus, assembly GCF_028021215.1. Taxonomy (NCBI): domain Eukaryota; kingdom Metazoa; phylum Chordata; class Mammalia; order Artiodactyla; family Eschrichtiidae; genus Eschrichtius; species Eschrichtius robustus. Next base: position 109,556,792 of record NC_090827.1, on the reverse strand, counting down.
AAAGCAATCTTGAGAAAGAAAAACGGAGCTGGAGGAATCAGGTTCCCTGACTTCAGACTATACTACAAAGCTACAGTAATCAAGACAGTATGGTACTGGCACAAAAACAGAAATATAGATCAATGGAACAGGAAAGAAAGCCCAGAGATAAACCCACGCACATATGGTCACCTTATCTTGATAAAGGAGGCAAGAATATACAATGGAGAAAAGACAGCCTCTTCAGTAAGTGATGCTGGGAAAACTGGACAGCTACATGTAAAAAAATGAAATTAGAAAACTCCCTAACACCATACACAAAAATAAACTCAAAATGGATTAAAGACCTACATGTAAGGCCAGACACTATAAAACTCTTAGAGGAAAACAGAGGCAGAACACTCCATGACATAAATCACAGCAAGATCCTTTTTGGCTCACCTCCTAGAGAAATGGAAAAAAAAAACAAAAATAAACAAATGGGCCCTAATGAAACTTAAAAGCTTTTGCACAGCAAAAGAAACCATAAACAAGACGAAAAGACAACCCTCACAATGGGAGAAAATATTTGCAAATGATTCAACTGACAAAGGATTAATCTCCAAAATATACAAGCAGCTCATGCAGCTCAATATCAAAAAAACAAACAGCCCAATCCAAATATGGGCAGAAGACCTAAATAGACATTTCTCCAAAGAAGATATACAGATGGCCAACAGACACATGAAAGGATGCTCAACATCACTAATCATTAGAGAAATGCAAATCAAAACTACAATGAGGTATCACCTCACTCCAGTCAGAATGGCCATCATCAAAAAACCTACAAACAATAAATGCTGGAGAGGGTGTGGAGAAAAGGGAACCCTCTTTCACTCTTGGTGGGAATGTAAATTGATAGAGCCACTATGGAGAACAGTATGGAGGTTCCTTAAAAAACTAAAAATAGAACAACCACATGACCCAGCAATCCCACTACTGGGCATATACCCTGAGAAAACCATAATTCAAAAAGAGTCATGTACCACAATATTCATTGTAGCTCTATTTACAATAGCCAGGACATGGAAGCAACCTAAGTGTCCATCGACAGATGAATGGATAAAGAAGATGTGGCTCATATATACAATGGAAAATTACTCAGCCATAAAAAAAACGAAATTGAGTTATTTGTAGTGTGGTGGATGGACCTAGAGACTGTCATACAGAGTGAAGTAAGTCAGAAAGAGAAAAACAAATACCATATGCTAACACATATATATGGAATCAAAAAATAAAAATAAAAAGTGGTTCTGAAGAACCTAGTGGCAGGACAGGAATAAAGATGCAGACATAGAGAATGGACTTGAGGACACCGAGGAGGGGAAGAGTAATCTGGGATGAAGTGAGAGAGTGGTATGGACATATATACACTACCAAATGTAAAATAGATAGCTAGTGGGAAGCAGCTGCATAGCACAGGGAGATCAGCTTGGTGCTTTGTGACCACCTAGAGGGGTGGGATAGTGAGGATGGGAGGGAGACGCAAGAGGGAGGAGCTATGGGGATATATGTATATGTATAGCTGATTCACTTTGTTATAAAGCAGAAACTAACACACCATTGTAAAGCAATTTTACTCCAATAAAGATGTTAAAAAAAATTTTTTTTTTAAAAAAAAAAGCAGTTGAGAAGAAAAGGACAAAACTAACCAAAGTGAGGCTAATACAAAACTGTGTGTACGTGAACATGCTTGTACCTATGTTACACATTTATAGAACCTGTGTATTTCCTTGTATCTGTGTGTGCAAAAGGGCATCCTCAGGTCATTCATCACTGTGAATGATGTTGTTTGTAGTGAAAAAAAAAAAGATTGCACAAACTTTAAGTATACTTTTTCTCTACCACTCAATGAAAAAGATCATGGACATAAATACATTTTAGATATTAGCTATTTGTTGTTTTATACCTTCCTCTCTCTCTCCTTCTGTAGTTCCACTTTCAGTGAATGGCATCACTACTCACCATGTCACCAAAGCCAAAACCGAAGAGATATTCTATATGTCTTCCTTCCCTTCCCCAGTGAATTTTGTTCAATGTAAATGTTTATGGTTCTAGCTCCTGTGTGTACATTTCTGAGTCATTGCAGCTTTCCATTCCCAATGCCAAAGTTTCATTCATATACTCATCATCTCTTCTCCAGGCTAGTAAAAACTTTTTAACTGAGCCTTTTCCTATGGCCACAACCCTCCAATCCATTCTCCGCATTAGGTTAGATCTATCCTTCTAAATTACACATATGGTCATGTCACTCCACAGCTTAGAAGCCAGCAATGTCCCTCCAATCTCTACAATATAAAATGTGTCTTGAACTTATTTGGGTTTTGCTACCTGATATGTATATCCTTTTTTTGGTATTCATACCCAATTTCCTCCTGAAGGACCACCATCCTTTACATGCTAAGTCTTTAAGCTTCTAAGTAGAATTGACTCTTGCAGTTTGTAAATTTCAGGCCTGATCAATCAGACATAGCATTCTGCTCACTAAAATAATTCATTCAGGTGACTCAAACAGAACCGTGAGACTTTGCTGGTAGGTCTGTAAAAGAGAATCTCATTCTTTCTCAGTGGACTTGAGCCTGTAAAACTCTAACACATCTTATGATAACAAAGCATAATACCATATGAGAATAGAACCACACACAGATGAAGTCGAAAAACAGAGATAAAGGGAGAAAAATAGCACTCGGAGTCATCACTTGGATCCTGATCTAGACATATCTATAATAGCCAGCTCTTCCTTTGGACTTTTCAGTTATGTCTGCCATTAAATGCTATTTTCACTTAAGCCCTTTTGAGGTGGGTATTCAGTCATTTACAAAAGATGTTATCCTACCTAATATTAATGCAAGCAGCCTTTAGCTAGGCACATTAGGCCCTTTGGGATCTAGCCTCTGCTGACTTTTATAGTCACATTTCCAAAAGTCACCCACATGCAACCTATAATCGAAGAAAATGCAGATAAATGCAGTCCCAGGATGCCTTGCTCTTACATGCCTCAGGACCTTTGCACACAGTTTCATTTGCTCATAATGTCATTGCTGTCCTTCTCTGCCTGGCCAGGTCACCTTTCAAAGCTCAGCTCAAAAGTTACTTCCTTTTCTCTAATCTTCCTATTCCTCTTCCCCTGTGCACAAGGGGAATCACAGGTGACCTCATGTGTCTTCCTTACCATCTGGGAACTAGTGCATAGTCACGGTAGCAATAGTGAACACTTACTGAGCACTATTTCAAGTGTTTCACGTGTATCATCTCACTCAGTCTTCACAATAATTATTCTCCCCATTTTACAGATGAGAAAACAGAGAGACAGAGAGGTTAAGAAATGTATAAGTGGCACAAGAAATAGTAAGTGGCACAGTAGGCCTAGGCAGTCTGGCTCCAGAGTCTACTTTTTTAATCATCATGCTAGGTCCTTGTCCTATTTCACACTCATTTCACAGCAGTGCCATCACCATATAGCTGGTCCTATATGATGTCTATTTCTACATCTGTCTATCTGATGGAGGTTTTGTCCTATCGTATTCACATTCCAGGACTGGACACAATGCCTGCCATAATATGTGCTCAATAAAAAATGGGATGAATTAATCAGTGACAAGTTCTTTTCAAATACAATTTTTGCATGTGGAGAGAAAGAGATCACAACAGAAAAGCCCTATGATCGTCCTGTGCATTAATCAAGACTCTTGAGATTACAACTGACAGAATCCAACTCAAACTGGCTCAAGAAGAGGGAATTCACTGAAGTCACATAAAATTCCAGAGCCATATCTGGGTTCTCATTCATTATCATCAGGATTTCATCTCTCCCCATCTCACAGATCATCTCTCCCCATCTCACAGATCACCTCTCCCCAGTGCAGACTTCACTTTCAGGCAGGCACCTGCCATTGTGGCAAAGACAGCCACCAACAGCTCCAGGTTTGCATTTTGCAGCCTCAGCAGGAAAAATACGTATACTTCTTTTTCTCAATAGTCCTAGCAAAAGACCTGGGGATGACAGCCCTTTCGTTCTGCTTGGTCCTGCTTGAGTCATGAGTATGCCCCGTAATCAATGATCATCTAAGGGGATGTGATGTTCCCATTGGCCGGGCCATGTCATATGCCCATCCCCAGAGCTAAAAACGGAATCAGTCCCACCTAAATCGTATGGAAAATAAAGGTGCCAGGTCTAGAAAAAGAGAGATTGTTGATGGTCAGTCAAAAGCAACAGGTGACCCTTGTGGGTTGATTTCATATAAAATCAAAACCACATTTATTTTGTCTGCATTATGCAAAATAAATCTGTTGCCAGAATGATTTTTCTCTGAGATAATTTAATTTTTTATAATATTTTGTCAGACGACTAAATATTGTATATTCTATGAACCTGGCATCTGTGATGATCTCTTGCTACAGGCTGTCTTAATGCTAGCTCCCAGTCAACACTTTTAATGAAAGAATGTATTATCCTCAATTGAAATCTTCTTCTCCCCCTCCAACCTTCAGATTTTTGACATCAATAGCCTAAAAGGTACAATAATCTACGCAGTTATCTTTGATAACTATAAAAAGAGGGGAGAAAGCATCCTTGGAGATTAGTCTCTTTGTAGGATTAAAAAATGGCCAGTAAATCCAATTCATTTCTTGGCCAACATAATAACAGCACTGAAATTGGGGATTGAAATGCTATCCTAGCTTATCGACTGACTGTATCGCTGTTCTCGTGTTTTCCTTCTTGTTTCTTGAAAGATCATCAATCGATGCCTAATGATACCAGCAGCTGTCATTTACTCTGTGTCTTCTTAGTAACCAGTACCATGCTGGGTCCTTTTAGCTTTGTACCTTATTTCATTCTCAGGAAAAACAGTGCCTCTCCACCTCTCTCTCCCCCTAGAAGGAGGAGCATAGTGTGAACATGTCAGGACGCCCAATCCTGAGATGTTGCTTAAGAATGACAAGGGATGAGGTCAAAGTTGAGGCCACATACCACAGTCTAAATGGGTTCTTCTCTCCTGGGAACATGTCACTCAGGGTCCAAGAAGGGAGCAGCAGGGCACACTCAAAAGGATTTCCCTATGGAGAGTTCAGTGGAATAACTGGATTCAGAAGTGCAGGCAAGGTTAAAAGAACCAAGCAGAGGTGTTGAGGTATCCAAGCACTAGCAACGGCAAGAACCATCACAACCCCGAGGTCTGAAGGGCAGAGGAGGCAAGACTCGTTACTGAGTGCAGCAGAGAGCGGAAGACTCGGAAGAAGACCCTCCTCCAGGAAGCACACCTGGAGAAGAGCCTGGCCACTGCTAGAACCAGGCAGAAGTGGAGAAGAAGCCAAGGCAGTAGATCTCTGACCATGCTCTCCTCCACCCTCCAGTCTCCTATCTGTCCTCCCCCGGCCAAACCCAACAGCTCCAGGAAGCAAGGGAGACTGGGTGACACCATGCACAGAAAGGGGATTCTCACATAAAGAGCAGTACAAGGAAGGATAGAAAATTGATGGCGAGTCAAGAATTAGGGTGGGAACAAGTGGAAATTAAACAGCACAGGGATCCTCTCTTTAATACCTTCCATCTCTAAGGTGTGGAGAGAAGGGAACCCTCCTCACTGCTGGTGGGAATGGAAATTGGTACAACCACTATGGAGAACAGTATGGAGGTTCCTTAAAAAACTAAAAATAGAGTTACCAGGTGATCCAGCAATCCCACTCCTGGGCATATACCCAGAGAAAACCATAATTCAAAAAGATACATGCACCCCAATGTTCATTGCAGCACTATTTACAATAACCAGGACATGGAAACAACCTAAGTGTCCATCAACAGAGGAATGGGTAAAGAAGATATGGTGCATGTATACAATGGAATATTACTCAGCCATAAAAAAGAACAAAATAATGCCATTTGCAGCAACATGGATGGACCTAGAGACTGTCATACTGAGTGAAGTAAGTCAGACAAAGACAAATATCATATGATATAGCTTATATGTGGAATCTAAAAAAAACAGTACAAATGAACTTATCTACAAAACAGAAATAGAGTTACAGATGTAGAAAAAAAACATGGTTACCAGGGGGTAAGGGTGGGGAGGGATGAATTGGGAGATTGGAATTGACATATACATACTACTATATATAAAATAGATAACTAATAATAACCTGCTGTATAGCACAAGGAACTCTACTCAATACTCTGTAATAGCCTATATGTGAAAAGAATCTAAACAAGAGTGGATATATGTATGTGTATAACTGATTCACTTTGCTGTGCATCTGAAACTAAAACAAAATTGTAAATCAACTATACTCCAGTAAAAGAAATTTTTTTTAATCCCTCCCCTCTCTAGATTCTCTCCAAAACTCCATAGATGGGGTGCAATAGAACTGGTGCCCCATGTTGTTAAGGGCAGAAGGGAAACCTTCTAGTGCTGCTTAGGGCTGCCTGTTAGTTCATGCACAAGGAGCCCTCCAGTCTCAGAGTGGTCCAGCTCGACTTACAAGAAAATTACACTGGCGTTTGGGGCCAAGACCTGGCAGTGCTGAAGAGATGTTGATGAAGTGTCCCCTCCGTAAATCCCTCTCCTAAACTTGCAAAGGCCACAGGCAGCTGGTTGTGCATTCAAGGGTTCAAGATTCTACCAAATAGCTTTCCAGCTCATCATGAGTTAACTGTTACCCCTACCCCATTAGAGATGAGAAAAGCAAGGCTTAGAGCCATTGAGCAAGGAGATCAGAGTCAAGCCTTAATACACATGGGGTTCGAAGTCCTGCCTACTCACCTCCAACCCCCATGCTCTGTCATTAGCACACACACCTCACTCCCCACCTCTCAACACCACTTCGTTGAGACACTGTTTCATAGATAGATCATTGCACTATGAGGGAAAAGCTTCCTTCCTCAATCCTCTTCCTTGGATGCTGGTAAATATCCTTTCCCTCCTACTTCAGCTGGGAACTAAGTTCATCACTATCAGGACATGCTCAAGCACGACCAAGATATTCAGTGCAGCTAGACCAGGCAAATTTTAAGAAGCTAAAACTGCACCACCTTCCCTTGTTCTGCAAAAGGGACAAAGACTGGCCCTAAGAGATTGGTGCTGGGTCCGTGGGTCTGGTTTGGTTCTGCCAAGGAGAACCCAGGCAATCGTTTAGCATCATCATTATATCACATGCTTAGAAAAATCAGGCAGCCTGAATGCCTCAGTTTTCTTTGCAAGACAGTCTCTATAGTAAACACACACACACACACACACACACACACACACACACACGTTCTTGTCAAGATTAATCCAAACAGAAGCCAGGAGCAAGCAGGACAACCCTTTTCACAGACCTCATGTGTCCCTCCACGTGGTTGTAGATCAAGTTTAAGACGTGCCGAATACACTGGGTAACTGAAGAGTCCTTTGGAGAAGATAATTTAAAAAACAAAAACAAAACATAAAATTTGCCATGAGGATGGCTTAAATGCTGTGTCATGGTTTCCAAGAGACACAGTGACATTGACACGCCTTTTCTTTCTGCTCTACATCAGGGTTTCCCAACCTCAGCCATATTGACATTTGGGGTCAGATGATTCTTTGTTCTGTGGGTCTGTCCTGAGCATTCTAAGATGTGTAGCAGCATCCCTGGCCTCTACGCTGGAGGTGCCAGGAGCACCCCCCTCCAGTGGTGACAATCAACAATATCTCCAGACACTGCCAAATGTCCCCTGGGGTCAAAACTGTCCCCAGCTGAGAATTTCTGTTCAACATGTTCATGGTGGCAGAATCTACTCAGTCCCCACAATGTACCTGTTTGCCAACAACCATTTTCCAAATGACTTTTTTTTTTTTTTTTTTACAGACATAACCACATGGCTGTTCACCATTTCAGGTAAGATATTTGCTCCCTTCTGAGAACCCCTAGTTGAACTGTACCCTGTCCTGAAAGCACATGAGAAGCAGCCAGAAACTCTACCCTCACCCAAATCCCTCTCACTATAGCCAACATATTTCTTTTTTGTTTTGTCTAGGATACAAAAATCACAAAGTCTCCAACTTCTAAGAATGTATTCCAAGAAAATAATTAATAATGTGCAAAGATTTAATTACAAGAAAGATCTTTGCAGCAAGGTTCATAATATAGAAAACTGGGAAATAGCCTAAGTGTCTGTTAATAGAATAATGTGTAAATGAGCTGTGATACATTCATCCAATAGAATATATACAGTGTCATTAAAAGTGATGAGGATGGAAATGCACTGGCACAATAAGACATTTATGAAATATTAAGAAAACAAAGTAGATTACTAAAAACATTCTCAGTGATTATCTCATTTTAAAAATATCTTTGCATGTGTGTATAGAAAAGGTCTGGATAAAAATTAGTTATTGATAGAGGCTTTTAAGTTTCTACATCTTGAATTTCAATTTTTATAATAAACATATTTTACATAAAACATTTTTATATAAGCTCTTGGATAATCAGGGTAGTTGTACATTATTACACTCCCAAAGGATTACAGAAAAAAAAAAGTCTAAGAGAAGAAAACAATCTCAACACTGTAGGTTGAAGTATGCACCAACATCATTCTTGAAGTTTTCTGGTGGCACATTTGCATGTATATTCCAGAGGATTCTTCAAAGCAAGAATAAAACAAAATAACCCTAGTTTATATATATTTTAAATTATCCCACCCTAACATGAACAGGGAAGGACATGAGACTTGAACTGACATCATTTTATTGAGTTTTTGTTGAGTCAGGAACCATAAACTCAATGGGTTAACCACAGTATGAAGTCATTTAGAACCGATGCATTTCTTGGATAGCAAAGACGTTTATGAGCAGCCATATGAAGAAGACTGAATTGTGGCTTTGCTCCAGTGCCATCACGGAGGTGGCAGGATTTATTGAAGCAAAGCCTTGCTCAACCTGGTCAGAATTCCAAGAAATGATCTGAAAACACTGAAAGTAGAAAAAATCATAAATTCTAAGAGGTTGCAGAGATGCTCTTAAATTACGGTGCTATCTTTTACAAGATTGCTTGTGAGATGCTGCCTTGGCTGAAATAATAGGAAAAAGCTGTCTCTATAATCTCTCCCTACCACAAATTCAGATAACATTCTTTGCACTGCAGTGTGTCCCTGTTATTATTGAAATTACTCTGAAACAATGACAGGGAGTTGCAGGGATTTTCTACAGAAAACACCCAGGTCTTACTGTGCAGTCACCCCTCGGTATCCCCATTCTGCTTCCGAGGATACCGCAAGCTGACTGGAAGGTACTGGAGCATCCAGGGATTTTGGTATCTGCGGAGGACCTAGAAACAACCCCATGTGGATACTGAGAACCAACTGTATTCAGAACTAAAATTAAAGTACAGCTGCCTGAAGTGTTCCAGTGGTCAGATAATTGGCAAAAAAATAATCAGATGGTTGGTAGGCGAGATCGTCAGAGCCCAGGATACACATACATCAATATATAAAGATAGGCATACACACAAGAAGTTCTTATCCACTTGACTCCTCCTAGGCACAAAATTCAGATTAAATTCAGGATGTCAAATCAAATTGAATTTCACATAGCACAACAAATAATTATTTAGTATAAGGATGTCCCAAACATTTAACCAGGTGCCTTGTATTTTTAAGTGTTAAATCTGGTAACTCTACACCCCCTAGAATTCTCCTGCAAAGGCATGATATGATTCCATGTGACCTTCAGAAGAGCTATGCCTTAATTTCTCCTATAAGAAGCAGCTTTTCTTATGAGAAGGGATCCTTAGCTTCCAAAAACAGTGACAAAGAGCCAAATTTAACTGAATCAGAAATCAGAAAGAGAGGATTGGTTCAAGATGGCAGAGTAGAAAGACGTGTGCTCACTCCTTACGAGACCACTGAAATCACAACTAACTGCTGAACAACCATCGACAGGAAGACACTGGAACTCACCAAAAAAATTCCCCGCATCCAAAGACAAAGGAGAAGTCACAAGGAGAAGATAGGAGAGGCACAATCACAATAAAAACAAATCCAATAACTGCTGGGTGGGTGACTCACAAAGTGGAGCAAAATTATACCACAGAAGTCCACCCACTGGAGTGAAGGTTCTGAGACCCACCTCAGGCTTCCCAACCTGGCGGTCTGGCAAGAAGAGCAGGAATTCCCAGAGAATCAGACTTTGAAGGCTAGCGGGATTTGATTGCAGGACTTCAACAGCACTGGGGGAAACAGAGACTTTACTCTTGGAGGGCACACACAAAGTAGTGTGCACATCAGGACCCAGGGGGAAGGAGCAGTGACACCATAGGAGACTGAAACAGACCTACTTGCTAGTGTTGGAGGGTCTCCTGCAGAGGCAGAGGGTGGCTGTGGCTCACCACGGGGACAAAGACACTGTCAGCAGATGTTCTGGGAAGTACTCCTTGGCGTGAGCCCTCCCAGAGTCCACCATTAGCCACACCAAAGATCCAGGAAGGCTCCAGTGCCGGGTCGCCTCAGGCCAACCAACCAACAGGGAGGGAACCCAGCCCCACCCATCAGCAGACAAGCAGATTAAAGTTTTAAAGAGTTCTGTCCACCAGAGCAACACCAAGCTCTACCCACCACCAGTTCCTCCCATCAGGAAGCTTGCACAAGCCTCTTAGATAGCTTCATCCACCAGAGGGCAGATAGCAGAAGCAAGAAGAACTACAATCCTACAGCCTGTGGAATGAAAACAACATTCACAGAAAGATAGACAAAATGAAAAGGCAGAGAGCTATGTACCAGATGAAAGAACAAGATAAAACCCCAGAACAACAACTAAATGAAGTGGACATAGGCAACCTTCCAGAAAAAGAATTCAGAATAATGATAGTGAAGATGATCCAGGACCTCAGAAAAAGAATGGAGGCAAAGATCAAGAAGATGCAAGAAATGTTTAACAAAGACTGAGAAGAATTAAAGAAAAATCACCGAGAATAATTAAAGAACAAAAAAATGGAGATGAACAATACAATAACTGAAATGAAAAATAAACTACAAGGAATCAATAGCAGAATATCTGAGGCCGAAGAACAGTGAAATGACCTGGAAGACAGAAGGGTGGAATTCACTGCCATGGAACAGAATAAAGAAGAAGAATGAAAAGAAATGAAGACAGACTAGGAGACTTCTGGGACAACATTAAATGCACCAACATTCACATTATAGGGGTCTCAGAAGGAGGAGAGAGAGAAAGGATCTGAGAAAATATTTGAAAAGATTATAGTCAAAAACTTCCCTGACATGGGAAAGGAAATAGCCACCCAAGTCCAGGAAGTGCAGAGAGTCCAAGGCAGGATAAACCCAAGGAGAAACACACTGAGACACATAGTAATCAAATTGACAAAAATTAAAGACAGAGAAAAATTATTAAAAGTAACAAGGGAAAAATGACAAATAACATACAAGGGAACTGCCATAAGGTTAACAGCTGATTTCTCAGCAGAAACTCTACAAGCCAGAAGGGAGTGGCATGACATATTTAAAGTGATGACAGGGAAGAACCTACAACCAAGATTACTCTACATGACAAGGATCTCACTCAGATTCGACAGAAAAATCAAAAGCTTTACAGACAAGCAAAGGCTAAGAGAATTCAGCACCACCAAACCAGCTCTACAACAAATGTTAAAGGAACTTCTCTAGGCAGGAAACACAAGAGAAGAAAAGGACCTTCTAAAACAAACCCAAAACAATTAAGAAAACGGTAATAGGAACGTACATATCAATAGTTACCTTAAATGTGAAGGGATTAAATGCTCCAACCAAAAGACACAGGTTTGTATCGCTGAATGGATACAAAGACAAGACCCATGTATATGCTGTCTACAAGAGACCCACTTCAGACCTAGGGACACATACAGACTGAAAGTGAAGGGATGGAAAAAGATATTCCATGCAAATGGAAATCAAAAGAAAGCTGGAGTAGCAATACTCATGTCAGATAAAATAGACTTTAAAATAAAGAATGTTACAGGGAGAAGGAAGGACACTACATACTGATCAAGGGATCAATCCAAGAAGAATATATAATAATTTTAATTATATATGCACCCAACATAGGAGCACCTCAATACATAAGGCAAATGATAACATTTAAAAGAGGAAATCGACAGTAACACAAGGATACTGGGGGAGTTTAACACCTCACTTGCACCAATAGACAGATCATCCAGGCAGAAAATTAATAAGGACACACAAACTTTTTTAAAAATTTAATTTATTTTTTATACAGCAGGTTCTTATTAGTTACCTATTTTATACATATTAGTGTATATATGTCAATCCCAATCTTGCAAGGAAACACAAGCTTTAAATGACACAATAGACCAGATAGATTTAATTGATATTTATAGGACATTCTATCCGAAAACAGCAGATTACACTTTCTTCTCAAGTGCACATGGAACATTCTCCAGGATAGAGCATATCTTGGATCACAAATCAAGCCTCGGTAAATTTAAGAAAATTGAAATCATATCAAGCATCTTTTCCGACCACAACGCTATGGGATTAGAAATAAATTACAGGGAAAAAAATGTAAAAAAACATAAACACATGGAGGCTAAACAATACATTACTAAATAACCAAGAGATCACTGAAGAAATCAAAGAGGAAATCAAAGAATACCTAGAGAGAAATGACAACAAAAACACAATGATGCAAAACCTATGGTATGCAGCAAAAGCAGTTCTAAGAGGGAAGTGTATAGAAATACAATCGTGCCTCAAGAAACAAGAAAAATCTCAAATAAACAATCTAACCTTACACCTAAAGGAACTAGAGAAAGAAGAACAAACAAAACCCAAAGTTAGCAGAAGGAAAGAAATCATAAAGATCAGAGCAGAAATAAATGAAATAGAAACAAAGAAAACAATAGCAAAGATCAATAAAACTAAAAACTGGTTCATTGAGAAGGTAAAAAAACTTGATAAACCTTTAGCCAGAGTTATCAAGAAAAAGAGGGAGAGGACTCAAATCAATAAAATTAAAAATGAAAAAGGAGAAGTTACAACAGAAACTGCAGAAATACAAAACATCCTAAGAGACTACTACAAGCAACTCTATGCTAATAAAATGGACAACCTGGAAGAAATGGAAAAATTCTTAGAAAGGTATAACATTCCAAGACTGAACCAGGAAGAAATAGAAAATATGAACAGGCCAATCACAAGTAATGAAATTGAAACTGTGATTAAAAATCTTCCAACAAACAAAAGTCCAGGACCAGATGGCTTCACAGGTGAAATCTATCAAACATTTAAAGAAGAGCTAACACCCATCCTTCTCAAACTCTTCCAAAAAATTGCAGAGGAAAGAACACTCTCAAACTCATTCTATGAGGCCACCATCACCCTGATACCAAAACCAGACAAAGACGCCACAGAAAAAGAAAACTACAGGCCAATATCACTGATGAACATAGATGCAAAAATCCTCATCAAAATACTAGCAAACAGAATCCAACAACACATGAAAAGGATCATATACCATGATCAAGTGGGGTTTGTCCCAGGGATGCAAGGATTCTTCAATATACACAAATCAATCAATGTGATACACCATATTAACAAACTGAAGAATAAAAACCATATGATCATCTCAATAGATGCAGAAAAGGCTTTTGACAAAATTCACACCCATTTATGATAAAACCTCTCCAGATGGTGGGCATAGAGGGAACCTACCTCAACATAATAAAGACCATATATGACAAACCCACAGCAAACATCATTCACAATGGTGAAAAACTGAAAACATTTCCACTAAGATCAGGAACAAGACAAGGCTGTCCACTCTAACCAATATTATTCAACATAGTTTTGGAAATCTTAGCCACAGCAATCAGAGAAGAAGAAGAAATAAAAGGAATCCAAATTGGAAAAGAAGCAGTAAAATTGTCACTGTTTGCAGATGACATGATACTCTACCTAGAGAATCCTAAAGTTGCCACCAGAAAACTACTAGAGCTAATCAATGAACTTGGTAAAGTTGTAGGATACAAAATTAATGCACAGAAATCTCTTGCATTCTTATTCACTAACAATGAAAAATCAGAAAGAAATTAAGGAAACAATCCCATTCACCACTGCAACAAAAAGAATAAAATACCTAGATAAACCTACCTAAGGAGGTAAAAGACCTATACTCAGAAAACTATAAGACACTGATGAAAGAAATCAAAGATGACACAAACAGATGGAGAGATATACCATGTTCTTAGATTGGAAGAATCAACATTGTGAAAATGACTGTACTACCCAAAGCAATCTACAGATTCAATGCAATCCCTATCAAATTACCAATGGCATTTTTTATAGAACTAGAAGAAAAAACCTTAAAATTTGTATGGAGACACAAAAGACCCCAAATAGCCAAAGCAATCTTGAGGGAAAAAACTGAGCTGGAAGAATCAGACTCCCTGACTTCAGACTATACTATAAAGCTACAGTAATCAAGAGAATACAGTACTGGCACAAAAACAAAAATATAGATCAATGGAGCAGGATAGAAAGCCCAGAGATAAACCCACACACCTATGGTCAACTAATCTATGACAAAGGAGGCAAAGATATACAATGGAGAAAAGACAGCCTCTTCAATAAGTGGTGCTAGGAAAACTGGACAGTTACATGTAAAAGAGTGAAATTAGAACACTCCCTAACACCATACACAAAAATAAACCCCAAATGGATTAAAGACCGAAGTGTAACACCAGACCCTATAAAACTCTTAGAGAAAAACATAGGAAGAACACTCTTTGACATAAATCACAGCAAGATGTTTTTTGACCCACCTCCTAGAGTAATGGAAATAAAAACAAAAATAAACAAATGGAACCTACTGAAACTTAAAAGCTTTTGCATAGCAAAGGAAACTATAAATAAGACAAAAAGACAACCCTAAGAATGGAGAAAATATTTGCAAACGAATCAATGGACAAAGGATTAATCTCCAAAATATATAGACAGCTCATGCAGCTCAATATTAAAAAAAACAAGCAACCCAATCAAAAAATGGGCAAAAGGCTTAAATAGACATTTCTCCAAAGAAGACATACAGATGGCCAAGTGGCATATGAAAAGCTGCTCAACATCACTAATTAGTAGAGAAATGCAAATCAAAACTACAATGAGTTATCACCTCACACCTGTTAGAATGATCATCATCAGAAAATCTACAAACAACAAATGCTGCAGGGAGTGTGGAGAAAAGGGAACCCTCTTACACTGTTGGTGGGAATGTAAATTGATACAGCCGCTATGGAGAACAGTATGGAGGTGCCTTAAAAAACTAAAAATAGAACTACCATATGACCCAGCAATCCCACTACTGGGCATATACCCAGAGAAAACCATAATTCAAAAAGACACATGCACCCCAATGTTCATTGCAGCACTATTTACAATAGCCAGGTCATGGAAGCAAACTAAATGTCCATCGACAGATGAATGGATAAAGAAGATGTGGTACAGATATACAATGTAATATTACTCAGCCATAAAAAGGACTGTAATTGGGTCATTTGTAGAGACGTGGTTGGACTTAGAAACTGTCATACAGAGTGAAATAAGTCAGAAAGAGAAAAACAAATATCGTATATTAACGCATATATGTAGAATCTAGAAAAATGGTACAGATCAACCAGTTTGCAAGGCAGAAATAGAGACACAGATGTAGAGAACCAACATATGCACACCTAGGGGGGAAAGCTGGGGCAGGAGAGTGGAGGAATGAATTGGGAGATTGGGATTGACATAAATACACTAATATGTATAAAATAGATAACTAATAAGAACCTGCTGTATAAAAAATTTAATTTAATTTAATTTAAAAAATTGAGAAATCAGAAAGACATAAGAAAAGCTGGATGGAAAGTCAGAAGACAGAAGATCTAGTCCTGGCAATTCCAGTAACCAGCTTTGCGTGACTTTTGGACAAGTCACCTAAATCCTGTAATTCTGTTTCCATATTATATCTGTAGTGGAAAATAAGCGGCTGCATTCCTTTCTCTGAATTCACAGCAGACATTGCCAATCGATCACAGCATTCCTCCCCACTGTGCCCAGGTACAGCCTCAGAATTCTTCTCAGCAAAGTCTCCAGGGAGCCACCATCTATTGACAAGACTTACAACCTTGAGAAAAAAATCTATTTATCTTCCTTGAATTAAATGAGCCAGCTCCAGTGAAAGTTTGGAATACTTTTTGTTCCAAATTCAACCCTAAAAGGCAAGATCATACCTAGTTTCGCACCTCAGTTAAAATCAAAACATGACTGCCTTCTGAAGTAGATTTTTTTTTTTTAATTCAGAGCAGGAGAAATGGTCATGGAGTCCTGCTTTGACCAGACCTTGTAGGAACTGTCCTCAAGGACCTCAGTGGAGGACGAGGCAGGTCCTGATTCCTGCCCTCAACGTTGACCTTGATTCCACTCCTCCTCGTGTCTGTTTCCTTCTGCACCCACGGGCTTCTCGTACTACTCCCTGGCTTCCTCAGCTCTGTGTATCTTTTCTACTTCATGGATTCTGTTTTCTCATCATTTCCACCTCTCCTAGCCTCTCGTGGTCCAGCGTAAGGTCAAGAAATCTTTTTTGCTTCAGCTCCATTTGCTCAATCTCTGCCTGATTCTCTTCCCATTTCCCAGTTCAGATGCCCCAGAGGGAGGGTCTCATGTCTTAGCCGGCCCCTGTTTGCCAAGGGGCCAGTCTGGGGACTGGCTGCACGCTGAGTCAGAGCCCTCCATTGGTCCAATCAGCTAGGACTCTAAGTACCTGTATAAAACATGGTTGCCTGGGCAAAGCCCATCAGCAGAAGAAGTTAGTGGGTTGTTGTTTTGTTTGTTTGTTTGTTTTCTCTCTTTCTTTTCAAAAGGGTCTGAAGGGCAGGCACCATGATGTTCATAACTTCATAGGGTCTTTTCAAGGACCAAAGGTGACCATGTATGTCAAAAGTGACGTTTTACCTGGTTTCTCCCAAAAACAGACCCTGAGGCGGGGACCTGAGTGTAAGTAGTTTATTTGGGAGGTGCTGGAAACACCAATAAAGTAGTGAGGAAGCGATTGAAGGAAAGGAAGACAACTCATAAGGATCTGTTACTAAGCAACTACCACAGTAGCTGACTGAAGCCTATCCCAGAGGGAAGTTAAGGGAAATGGGAGAAAACACACCCCCCAGAATGAGCTCACCCCAAAAGTGTGGAAGCTGAACTATTTAAAGACCAACTCCCAATAGTCCTTGGTGGAGGACTACTCCTGGGGCTGTTATTTTCCCAGCACTTGGGGCATACACTGGTGTTCCAGCACAGTGGCTTTCCAAGGTTCTGGAAAAAGGCCTCAGGCACAGAGAGGAAGATAAGACAGATGGATATCTTCCAGTGCACCCTGAACTGGTTAATGTCTAAGAAGTAGAGGAGAGGCGCTGACATCACCTGTAGCACTCTGTCAACTCTCAAATCAATGTCAGCTTTATGAGGGAGGGGAAACAGTGCCTAGCACATAATAGATGCTCAAGACATATTTAAGGGATAAATGAGCAAATGAATGAATTATTAAAAGTTCTATATAAATGAATGTAATGGTTATTATTGGGGCCATTATTGTGGATCCTTATTTGTTTTCCTCCTTATGCCAATGAAAGAGTTAATATGATTAGAGAAGGGTAAAACGGAGCATTAAACAGGACAAAGGACCACCAGCTGGTACCAGACAAGGCCTGGCTTTTTTTTTTTTTTTTTTTTGGCTGCATTGGGTCTTCGCTGCTGCACGTGGGCTTTCCTCTAGTTGCGGCGAGTGGGGGCTAGCTACTCTTCGTTTTGGTGTGCAGGCTTCTCATTGCAGTGGAATGAGAGTACGGGCTCTAGGCACGTGGGCTTCAGTAGTTGTGGCTCGTGGACTCTAGAGCACAGGTTCAGTAGTTGTGGCTCACGGACTTAGTTGCTCCGCAGCATGTGGTATCTTCCCGGACCAGAGCTCGAACCTGTGTCCCCTGGATTGGCAGGTGGATTCTTAACCACTGTGTCACCAGGGAAGCCCAAGGCCTGGTTTTTAATACCAACTCTTTTGGCACCACGACCATGACTTGGATGAAGCCTAAGAAATATCTTCCACCTACATACTATTCAAGTTGTATTTTAATAACTTCTTTTCTACAATTTGTCCTTGATATTCATTTCAGTTTGATTTCAGCTGTATGCAGTGATGATCAGTGGAGGAGGGCCATATTTGTCTTCTTTCCCCAGTCCTGTGTCCCCAAAGACAACCCTGCGCCCTACTCTTGCTTAAACCCCACCCTAGTCAGGTCACAAACAAGATTGCAGTAAAAAGCGTGAGGGGACAATATGAACCCACCTCCATTGATAGGATTTGAGAGATGCTTCCATGTTAGCCAGCTTCCCTCCTCAGACAGCACTAAGCCAATTGAGAAATATACTTGTAAGTCAAAAATGGAACCAAACACTGGCTTTCCTACCTGTAGCACAAAATCAGAGAATGCAACTTGGATATGAGGCTGAAAAAAACTTCCCAATGGTTGTCTCTAGGTCCAGACCTTGGGGAGCATTTGCCCTGCAGATCAGAAACTTCTCTGGTCCTCAGAAAGGACCAAGGTCTGCCTCACCCTAAGTCAATTTCATAGAACCCCAGATTGGCCAGACCTGCAAGTGGCCCTTTACACACAGCCCACTCCCAAGAGTGACATAAAGACCAGTGGTTTCTAGACTCTTGCCATCTCACCAAGCAGAGAAATTACTCCTCCTCCCTCCCACCATTGGAAAGGGTCATTGAAAGATAGAGATTGGCAATTTCAAGCCAGTAAGAGACTCAAAGTTCCTATTTTTCAAGGTGGCAGGAACTCAGGGAGAGGGAGAAAAATGACGCCTTCCCCGTGCTTCTATGAGCTGAAAACCTATTTCTTATCAGAAGAGCTGATCTGAAAACCTATTTCCCCTTTAATTCTCAGTGAATGGATAAGAGCAAGGCCGCCAGTGGATATGCAGAGGGAATTGCTCTACAGAAGAGTCATTTTCTATTTCTCTTTCGTCCTGTTACACATCACTGCATTTAGGTCTGTACAGAAACCATAAATGCTTCAGTAAGTAGGGCTGTATCTTCTGTTCATTCCGTCTCTCACACTTGGATTGTTAGTAAACTCTGCAGTCAGCGTTTAGCACGGGAGTTTAAGGATGTCAAGACCGAGGCTCTAATATGTCAAAAGTAAAACTGTTTCTTTGGGAATGTTTCTTCCTTCCCAAAACAAGGGGAGAAAATAGTAATTTTGCTTTTGATTCAAGGCTGACTTTGATGGCAGGAGAATGGAATGTAGCCAGCTTACTTTTAAGGGACTGACCTCCAGTGGCCAGCAATGGTAACTCCTCTGCTAGAGAACAGATTTTCTGAGAAAATCCAAGAGGGAGCTTGGAGAGGCTTTAGAGTTCATCTTTCTCTGCCCACTTCGTGATACAGAAGAGAAAACAGAGATCCATAAAAGATGAGGAACTTGTCAGTGGTCGCTAAGACAGGACTGGAGCCAAGATCTTCTGTCTTTCATTCGGTTCATCTCCTCCCATTGCCCAGCACGTACTTAAAAGCTACCCTTCCATATATACTACAATTAATAAGCAGAGTTCCTAAAAAACTAAAAATAGAGTTACCATATGATCCAGCAATCCCAATCCTGGGCATATATCCAGAAAAGACGAAAACTCTAGTTCAAAAAGATGCATGCACTCCAATGTTTATAGCAACATTATTCACAATAGCCAAGACATGGAAGCAACCTAAGTGTCCATCAACAGATTAATGATAAGAAGATGTTGTATATAAATACATATATATATATTAGACTATTACTCAGCCATTAAAAAAGAATTAAATAATGCCACTTGCAGCAACATGGATGGACTTAGAGATTATCATACTAAGTGAAGTAAGTCAGACAGCAAAAGACAAATACCATATGCTATCTCTTATACGTGGAATCTAAAAACATGATACAAATGAACTTATTTACAAAACAGGAATAGACTCACCGACATAGAAAACAAACTTATGGTTACCAAAGGGAAAGGGTCGGGGAGAGATAAATTAGGAATTTGGGATTAAAAGATAACACACTACTATATATAAAATAGATTAACAACAAGGACCTATTGGATAGCACAGGGAACTATATTCAACATCTTGTAATAACCTGTAATGGAAAATAATCTGAAAAAGAATATATATTTATATATGTATACACACACATATATATAACTAAATCACTTTGCTGTACACCTGAAACATTGTAAATCAACTATACTTCAATAAAAAATAAATAAAATAGACTAGAATAACAATGATAAATTCCAATTTCAGACAACCCTTCTGTGACTTGCCACAAACCTGATTGGATAAATGTGGATAGAGATTTCAACCTCCCACTAGATGGTAAACAGTTAAAAGGTAAGAATTTTTTCTTAATTATCTTTGACTCTCTAGTACTTTTCACCATACTTGCCACATGGCACATATTTAATAAATGTCAGATGGATGGGTAGATAGATGGACAGATAAATCTGAACTTGAAATTAGACATCAACTAAAACCAAAAGCCTCTTGCTTCATTTTCCAATTAGCAAGTGGCAGATCTAAGATTTGAGAGCAGCAGTTCAGTCTTACACTAAAAGCTACCATCCCAACCACTTGCCCTAGGGACCCCTGCTACTGAGGGTGGCCGTCCTAAATTTCACAGAAGCAGCCTTTCTGACTCTCTGAATTAGCACAGCTGATTCAAGAGGAGACTGTGTTTTTCAGATGCTCAGGCAAAAGTTTTTGCCCTCAAATAATGACCCAATAAAAACTTTCCTTCATGTGTTGATTTGTTTCTTCAATCACTCAACACATATTTACTGAGTGTTTACAATGTGTCATGAATTTCCCTTAGTAATGAGAACCCAGTGAGAAAGACAAAATGATGTCCCAACCACTATGCTAGTGATAAGTGCTGGGAAGATAAAGAAAGAAGGAAGTCTTGATATTGGTGATAGATCCTTCCCCAGTGTTAGTGGAGATGTGAATTAGGACATAGCCCTGAAGGTTTCGAGCATAGATCGAAATCTTCAAGAGTTTATGAGTAAACCTCAGCATCCCTTGGTAAAGTAACCCAGTTTGGTGGTGAAGGGAGAGAACCTTCATATGGTAAGGGACAAAACTCATGTCTCCTTTCCCCCAACTATTATTCCCAGAATTCACTTGGCTTTTGCGGATTTAGCATCTCTACTGATACCATCATACTGGCTCCAGAAATTCTTCTTCTTCTCCTTACCCTTCCATCCCAAGCATGGATATAAGCCCTTTCTGTAATTCCCCACAGCACAGATGAGACCATATTGGAACAATTACAAGATTTTACTGAAGTCTCAGAGAAAAAGGGGAGGAATTATAAGTTATTAAAAGATAGCAACTACGCATGATGACACTTAAGACCTACAGGCCACCCTCATGAGGTTGGCCAGATCCCTACAGGATTGCTTCCCTGTCTAGCTCTGGATAGACAGCATATGGCAGTGTCCAAATTTCCCTACTACCCCAGAAAACTCCTCAAGTGTGTCAAAGCCCCTCAGAGTCCAAGCCCAAGAGAGCAGAAAGGTTCATGATGACAAGGGTCCCATTTCCCTCTGCTCCAAATTCCATCTCTCACATTGTAAAAACACAGGCAGCTACCAAATTACAGATGGCTTTTACTCCAGAAATCTATTTGCTAGACAGTTTTTTGGAACCTCGCATGCATTTCCAAAATATCAACAGTGATTTAAAACAGAGGCAAGTCCCAGAAAGTTCTATGTATACCCTGGTCCATCTAAGGATGTAAGAAATACAGCTTCCCAATTTGGCAGAAATCAGGAAGCGAGCATAGATGCTCCTAGACACTCTCTATACCCAAATATCATCTGACCAATATAAGGACCCAAATCCCCTACCAGATTCCCGAGAATTCTGCATCAGGAGACAAAGCATAGTTGCCTCTATAGGGACCTGTGGCTGCAGAGACAAGATAACTGTGACCTGGAATCAGTAGAGAGATCATTCCTAAATTGAGTCTAGCAAACTGCCTGTTTCCCAAGTATCTTTAGCATTTGGTGCATTTGAAGGAAATGCAGTACAATTTGTGACATCACAGGACATGAGAAAGTAACAGACAGATCAGTGCAGAGTGAAGCCAAATATAATATTTTTTTATCAAGAGATATTGTCAGTTGCTCCTCTATCTAGTGAGCCCAGCAAGTCTCCTTGGATAAGATCTTGTTTCAGTGAAGTGTCACTTGAGCACCTCCTCTTGATTATGCAAACATAAGACAAGGGGACACTCACCGCCCTGGGAAAGGGAGATATCACAGGATTTTCTGTGACATGACAGATGCTGCCCTTTCCAAGTGCCCCTTGCAGTCCTTGACATTAGCAAATAAATCTACAAAATGTCCTGGGGACAAAAGAGATTTATTTTTTATTTTATTTTTTTAACATCTTTAATGGAGTATAATTGCTTTACAATGGTGTGTTAGTTTCTGCTTTATAACAAAGTGGATCAGCTATACATATACATATATCCCCATATCTCCTCCCTCTTGTGTCTCCCTCCCACCCTCCCTATCCCACCCGTCTAGGTGGTCACAAAGCACCGAGCTGATCTCCCAGTGCTATGCGGATGCTTCCCACTGGCTATCTACTTTACATTTGGTAGTGTATATATGTCCATGCCACTCTCTCACTTCATCCCAGCTTACCCTTCCCCCACCCTGTGTCCTCAAGTCCATTCTCTACATCTGCATCTTTATTCCTGTCCTGCCCTGAGGTTCTTCAGAACCTTTTTTTTTTTTTTTTTTTTTTAGATTCCATATATCTTCACTCTGTATGACAGTCTCTAGGTCCATCCACCTCGCTACAAATAACTCAATTTCATTTCTTTTTATGGCTGAGTAATATTCCATTGTACCTAAATAGATATTTCTCCAAAGAAGATCTACAGATTGCCAACAAACACATGAAAGGATGCTCAACATCACTGATCATTAGAGAAATGCAAATCAAAACTACAATGAGGTATCACCTCACACCAGTCAGAATGGCCATCATCAAAAAATCTACAAACAGTAAATGCTGGAGAGGGTGTGGAGAAAAGACAAAAGAGATTTAGATGCTGACCTCTTTCCTGCTGAATTTTGACAGCATTAAAACCTCTCTGATAAACTTGATGGTCCTAATTGAGTTGATTAGCCTGAAGAGATACTTAGCACCATGGGGCAGAATGCAACAGGAGTAGAGGGGGGTGTGGACTGGATTGGTGATGGGGATTCCAATCAGAACTCAGAAGGTCAGAAGTGGTGGGAGGGGAGGGGGAAGGACGAGGAAGGGGTGTTTGTTTGCTGATTTAAGCATAGCTGTGATTGAGGGCTGAAACCTCTCCAGAGGCTGGATAATATTGGTATAAAGCATATTGGAGAAACCAGGGTTCCTCAGCCTTAGTACTATTAAGGTTTTGTGCCAGATCATTTTTCCACTGGGGAGGTGGGGGAGGGGGCTATCCTGTGCATTGTAGGATGTTTAGCAGCATCCCTGGCCTCTACCCACTAGATGCCAGTAACATCTTCCCCCAAGTTGTGACAACCAAAACTACCCCCAAACTTTGCCAAATGTCCCCTGGGATGGCAAAGTCAACACTGATTGAGAAGCACTGTTATGAACAGAAGAAGGTAACTTTGAAAAATCAAATGTGAGGAATCTGGGTAGGGTGTTTGGACCAACAGACACATCAGTGCAGCTGAGGGCAAAAATGCTCAGACTTCCTGGGAGCCATTTCCCATGGTAAGCAGCTAGCTAGATGCCTCTGTTCTCCCTCCTCTGACATCTGGACATAGGACTGCCATTTGAATCGAGTAAGCCCCTCAAGATTTATGAACAACTTCAAGTGAAAATGGGGCTTCAAGGACGTCCTGCTAATAATTGCAAGCATTTTCAAGCAACTAATTAGAAAATGAGAGTGTCATGAAGATAATTGTTACCCTAAGCTGCTGACGCAGGTCATACCAGTGAGATGCATTTAAGGGAAGTAGCTAGAGAGAATAGAATGTAAAAAAAAATTCTAGGAAAGTAACTTTTCGATGAGAAAAATATGAGAATTCACTACTCATACTAGAGCAGCAGTTTTCTCTATGTAAGAGCATCTCCAGTAATTTCAAATTATGACATGAGTCTCTAAATAAAATGAATCCTACATCATTTTATTCTCAGTAGCTCATACAGCTCTCTTAGGAGGTGAAAATGGTGTGAAATGAAGCAAACGAGAAGAAAGTGTTGCGATTCAAAACAGGTTGAAAATCATAGCCCTGAAGAAAGAAAATTAAATGCTTTAATACCTATAAAATAAAAATAGGCTACCCAACCGATACATCTGAGTCAATAAGTGTTTCTCTCCATTTACTATAGAAACAAGAGGTTCAAATTTACTGGAGTTCAAGTTTTATTTCAGGAGGAGATGTATATAATTCAATAAATTGGAAAATATAAATCAGATATTGAAGAACACGGTTTTATAAAATTTATGATTCAAAGATGGTTCTTCAGCTTCCAAGTTGAGCCTTATTTTAGTGATGCATTTTCCCTTGTGAAACATTTTTCTTTCATGGAGAATAAATCAGCTACAATCAAAAATATTGTAAAATTCCAAGAGCTGAGTAAGAATGACACATTCATCTAAAGCTGAAATTGTGTTCCACATGTCCAGATGTAAAAAGCATATTTTAGCCATTTATTGATTTAATAATGCACCAGGGCTTCCCTGGTGGCACAGTGATTGAGAGTCCACCTGCCAAAGCAGGGGACACGGGTTCGAGCCCTGGTCTGGGAGGACCCCACATGCCACGGAGCAACTAGGCCCGTGTGCCACAACTACTGAGCCTGCACTCTAGAGCCTGTGAGCCACAACTACTGAGCCCACATGCTGCAACTGCTGAAGCCCGCATGCCTGAAGCCCGTGCTCTGCAACGGGAGAGGCCACCATGGTGAGAAGCCCGCACACCACAGTGAAGAATGGCCCCTGCTCACCGCAGCTGGAGAGAGCCCGTGCACAGCAGCAAAGACCCAAAGCAGCCAAAAATAAATAAATAAATAAATAATGCACCATTGCAGCTTTTCTCTATGTGCTTTCTTATACAGCATAATACTTTCATCTCAGGTGCTTTCATTTTTCCATGTTTATTCTAGTGTTCTAACCTCCCAAAGAGACTTCAAATGCATCATGTTTTAGTGACATTACACTTGAAGGCATTGAATGCATTTGTCTATTTTTTTAGGAATACATTGTAAAAATTATGCGCCTTGGAGTCCCACGTAAAAAAATAATGACTTTATTTTATTTATCAATTCATTCATTACTTCATCTATTTATTTACTTATTTAAAGATGTGACTGCTACAGTTATTATTGCTGTGTAACAAATGACCCCAAAAACACAGTGACTTAAAAGGATAATTTTATTATGTGCATGGATTCTGTGAGTCAGGAATTTGAACAGAGCAGAGCTGGTCAACTAATCTCTACTCCATGAAGTCTGGGGTCTCAGCTAAGCAAACTTGAACTCTGGGAAGTGACTCAGTGTTTAGGGGCTGGGAACATCCAAAGCCTTGTTCAGGTGCACATCTGGAACCTTGGCTAGGATAACTCAGTCTAAGCCTGCCAAACAGAGTGTGTACACATGACCTTTACAGATGGCCTGGGTCCCTCACAGCATGGTAGCTTCAGAATAGTCAAACTTCTTCAAGATTCTAAGCACAAAAGTTCTAGCAAACAACATGGAAACCACATCATCTTTTATGACTCAGCCTCAGAAGTCAGCCAGCAAGCCAGCAGCACTTCCACCATATTCTACTGGTCCATGCAGTTGTAAGGGGAGGGAAAATAGACACCACTTCTTGATGGAAGGAATATCAATGAATTTGGAGGTTTCATTTTAAAACCACCACAGGGCATATCATGATAGGTCACAGGATGTTTATTTTTAGGAATAATAAAAGGAATATAACTACTTGTATATTAGAGTTTAAAATTAATAAGGAATATTTTGAAAAACCTTATGCCAATTAATTTAAAAACAAAGAACAAGGACAAGTTCATAAAATATATAATATACTAAGACAAGAAGAAATGTAGAACTTGAACAGGATTATAAGCATTAAAGAAATTAAATCAGTGGTCAAAAATCTAATTACAACCATCCCCCCACCAATACACACGCCCACCGTTCTTCAAAGAAGATGTGCAAATGGCCACAAAATACAATGAATTACGGTACTCAGCATCACTACTCATAGGGAAATACCAATTACACTAAGTCCCCTATGTACAAACTTTCAGGCTGCGAAATTTCAAAGATGCAAACGTGCATCTGGTTCCAGCAAGGAACCAGAACCTGTGTCATCAATGTCAGGCATGAGTGAAATTGCAGCTTGCCCTCTGTCTCCTATTGCTGACGATCCTTCAGCTCTACCATCTCCCACCTCCTCTCCCTCCTCCAGTCAGTAACTCTTCTTGCCTGTTCACTCGGTGCCAGCCCCTGTATGCCAGCTGTTGGACTGTACTACTGTACTTTTCAAAGTACTGTACTGTAAGATTTAAAATGTTTTCTTTATTTTTTGTGTTTGTTTTTTATGTATTATGTGTGAAAAGTATTATAAACCTATTACAGTACAGTACTATACAGCCAATTGTGTTAGTTGGGTCCCTAGGCTAACTTTGTCGGACTTTTGAAGAAATTGGACTTACGAACGTACTCTCAGAAGGGAAGCTGTTCGTATATACGGGACTTACTGTAAAACTACATTTAGATACCACTTTACACCTGCTAAGATGGCTATCATCAAAAAATGGAAAATAACAAGTGGTGGTGAGGATATCCAAAAATTAGAACCCTTGTCCATGACTAATGGGAATGTAAAATGGTTCAGCTTCTTTGGAAAACAGTTTGGCATCTCCTCAAAAAGTTAAACATAGGATTACTATGTGACCCAACAATCCACTCCTAGGTGTGTAGATAGATAGATAGATAGATAGATAGATAGATAGATAGATAGATAGATAGATAGATAGATATGCCCAAAAGAATTGAAAATGGGGACTCAAACAGATACTTGTATGTGACTTTCATTGCAACATTATTCATACCAGCCAAAAGTTGGAAACAACCAAGTGTCCATCTGCAGATGAATGGATAAGAAAAATGTAGTATATGCATACAATGGATTATTATTCATCCTTAAAAAGGAATGATGTACTGATACATGCTACAACACGGATGAACCATGAAAATGTTATGCTAAATGAACAGCCAAACACAAAAGGACAAGTATTATATGATTCCACTTAGATGAAATATTTAGAATAGGCAAATGCATAGAGACAGAAAATAGATTAGAGGCTACCAGGGGCTAGGGGAAAGGAGAAATGGAGATTTACTGTTTAAAGAGCAAAGAGTTTCTATTTGGGGTAATGAAGAAGTTTTTGAAATAGATAGTGATGATAGTTGCACAACATGGTGAATGTAACTGATGTCACTGTATTGTACACTTAAAAGTGGTTAAAATGGAAAACTTAATGTCATTTATATGTGTGTGTGTGTGTGTGTGTGTGTGTGTGTGTGTGTATAATAAAAACATCTCACCAGACCCAAAGTTTTATGGACAAGTTCATAAAACAGATAGTGTGTGTGTGTGTGTGTGTGTGTGTGTGTGTGTTAAAGAGGTAGAGAGAGAGAAACAGAAACAGAGACAGAGGACAACAGGGAGAGAGAGAAAGAAAAAGATTAGTCTTCTTTTTAGATATTAGAAAATCCTTTATTCTCAAGAACAATACAGGAAAGGAAAAACAATAAGCCAAACTCAGTAATGAACATTAAGGCAAAAACAATCTAAATATTAGTAACTAAATCCAACAATTAATTTCTAAAACATCTTTACCAAGTTTAGTGTACCCCAGGAATGCAAGAAAAGTTTGACATTGTCACTGTGATCCACAACATTAAGAGATGAAAAAAGAAAAGTCTTATTTCATTACCTCAAAAGATGCAGGAAAAAAAAAAAAAGCTGTGATACAACACTCATTCATGATTAAAAACTCTTCAGCCACATAGGAACACTTAACCTAAAAGAATGAGATTTTTGCATTTTAATTTAAAACAAGTCTGCTAGATTCATTTATTTTGCTTGCATAAGAATTTTTGCAAGAAATGCCATATTTGAATGAGGCCTTTCAATAATTTTAGAACATAATGAGGAGATGTATAATTCTTACGAACTGCTTTAGTTTAGTTAAATATTAAAAGATAAGGGAGAGGGGACCTTCAAGATGGCGAGGAGTAAAACGTGGAGATCACCTTCCTCCCCACAAATACATCAAAAATACATCTACATGTGGAACAACTCCTACAGAACACCTGCTAAATGCTGGCACAAGACCTCAGACTTCCCAAAAGGCAAGAAACTCCCCACGTACCTGGATAGGGCAAAAGAAAAAAGAAAAAACAGAGACAAAAGAATAGGGACCTGCACCTCGGGGAGGGAGCTGTGAAGGAGGAAAAGTTTCCACACACTAGGAAGCCCCTTCACCGGTAGAGACGGGGGGGTGATGGGGGGGAAGCTTCGTAGCCATGGAGAAGAGCACAGCAACAGGGGTGCAGAGGGCAGAGTGGAGAGATTCCCGCACAGAAGATCAGTGCCGACCAGCACTCACCAGCCTAAGAGGCTTGTCTGCTCACCCACTGGGTCGGGTGGGGGCTGGGAGCTGAGGCTCGGGCTTCAGAGGTCAGATCCCAGGGAGAGGACTGGGGTTGGCTGCGTGAACACAGCCTGAAGCGGGCTAGTGTACCACAGCTAGCCGGGAGGGAGCTGGGAAAATGTCTGGAACTGCCTAAGAGGCAAAAGAACATTCTTTTGGGGTGTGCAGGAGAGGGGATTCAGAGCACTGCCTAAACGAGCTCCAGAGACAGGCACGAGCCTTGGCTATCAGCAAGGACGTCAGAGACCTGCATGAGATGTTAAGGCTGCTCCTGCAGCCACCAAGAAGCCTGTGGGCAAGCACAGGTCACTATCCACACCTCCCCTCCTGGGATCCTGTGTAGCCTGCCACAGCCAGGGTCACGTGATCCAGGGACAACTTCCCCAGGAGAACACATGGCACACCACAGGCTGTTGCAATGTCATACCAGACTCTGCTGCCGTAGGCTCACCCTGCATTCCATACTCCTCCCTCCCACCAGCCTGAGTGACACAGAGCTTCCAAATCAGCCACTCATTTAACCCCCTTCAGTCTGGGCAGGGAACAGAAACCCTCAGACAACCTACAAGCAGAGGCCAAAATTTAAATTTGGGGCCAAATGCAAAGCTGAACCCCAGAAGCTGTGCGAACAAAGAAAAGAAAGGGAAATTTCTCCCAACAGCCTCAGAAGCAGTGGATTAAATCTCCACAGTCAACTTGACATACCCTGCGTCTCTGGAATACCTGAATATATAACAAATCATCAAAAAATTTAGGCGGTGGATTTTGGGAGCGACTGTATACTTGGGGTTTGCTTTCTGCATCTAAATTGTTTTTGGTTTTATGTTTATTTTAGTTTACTATTTAGAGTTTATTATCTTTGGTAGATTTGTTTACTGATTTCGTTGCTCTCTTCCTTTTTTCTTAATATATATTTTTTCCTTTTTCTCTTTTTGTGAGTGTGCATGTGTATGTTTCTTTGTGTGATATTGTCTGTACAGGTTTGTTTTTACCATTTGTCCTAGGGTTCTGTCTGTCCATTTTTCTGTTTTCTTGTATAGTTTTTAGCGCTTGTTACATTGGTGGATTTGTTTTTTGGTTTGGTTATTCTCTTCTTTCTTTCTTTTTTTTATTACATTTTTAATTCTTTTATTTTTAATAATATTTTTCCATTTTTATTTTAAGGACTTTATTTTATTTTTTCTTTCTTTCTTTCTTTCTTTTTTTTTTCTCCCTTTTCTTCTGAGCCAAGTGGTGGACAGTGTCTTGGTGCTCTGGCCAGGTGTCAGCCCTGAGCCTCTGAGGGGGGAGAGCCAAGATCAGGACATTGGTCCACCAGAGACCTCCCAGCCCAATGTAATATCAAATGGCGAAAGATCTCACAGTGATCTCCATCTCAACGCTAAGACCCAGCTTCACTCAACAACCAGCAAGCTACAGTGCTGGACACCCTATGCCAAACAACTAGGAAGACAGGAACACAACCCCACCCATTAACAGAGAGGCTGCCTAAAATCATAATAAGGTTACAGACACCCCAAAACGCACCACCAGAAGCGTTCCTACCCACCCTAAAGACAAGATCCAGCCTCATTCACCAGAACACAGGCACCAGTCCCCTCCAATAGGAAGCCTACACAACCCACTGAACCAACCTTACCCACTGGGAGCACACACCAAAAACAATGGGAACTACGAACCTGCAGCTTGTGAAAGGCAGATCCTAAACACAGTAAGTTAAGCAAAATGAGAAGACAGAGAAATACATAGCAGATGAAGGAGCAAGGTAAAAACCCACCAGCCCAAACCAATGAAGAGAAAATAGCAGTCTACCTGAAAAAGAATTCAGAGTAATGAGAGTAAAGATGATCCAAAATCTTGGAAATAGAATGGAGAAAATACAAGAAATGTTTAACAAGGACCTAGAAGAACTAAGGAGCAAACAAACAATGATGAACAACACAATAAATGAAATTAAAAATTCTCTAGAAGGAATCAATAGTAGAATAATTGAAGCAGAAGAATGGATAAGTGACCTGGAAGATAAAATAGTGGAAATAACTACTGCGCAGCAGACTAAAGAGAAAAGAATGAAAAGAATTGAGAACAGTCTCAGAGACCACTGGGACAACTTTAAACAAACCAACATTCGAATAATAGGGGTCCCAGAAGAAGAAGATAAAAAGAAAGGGAGTGAGAAAATTTTTGAAGAGATTATAGTTGAAAACTTCCCTAATATGGGTAAGGAAAGAGTCAATCAAGTCCAGGAAGTGCAGAGAGTCCCATACAGGATAAATCCAAGGTGAAACACGCCAAGACACATATTAATCAAACTATCAAAAATTAAATACAAAGAAAAAATATTAAAAGCAGCAAAGGAAAAACAATAAATAATATACAAGAGAATCCCCATAAGGTTAACAGCTGATCTTTCAGCAGAAACTCTACAAGCCAGAAGGGAGTGGCAGAACATATTTAAAGTGACAAAAGGGAAAAATCTACAACCAAGATTACTCTACCCAGAAAGGATCTCATTCGGATTTGGCAGAGAAATTAGAAACTTTAAAGACAAACAAAAGCTAAGAGAATTCAGCACCACCAAACCAGCTTTACAACAAATGCTAAAGGAACTTCTCTAGGCAGGAAACACAAGAGAAGGAAAAGACCTACAGTGACAAACCCAAAACAATTAAGAAAATGGTAACAGGAACATACATATCAATAACTACCTTAAATGTAAATGGATTAAATGCTCCAACCAAAAGACATAGACTGGCTGAATGGCTACAAAAACAAGACCCGTACATATGCTGTCTACAAGAGACCCACTTCAGACCTAGGGACACATACAGACTGAAAATGAGGGGAGGGAAAAAGATATTCCATGCAAATGGAAATCAAAAGAAAGCTGGAGTAGCAATACTCATGTCAGATAAAATAGACTTTAAAATAAAGAATGTTACAAGAGACAAGGAAGGACACTACATAATGATCAAGGGATCAATCCAAGAAGAAGGTATAACAATTGTAAATATTTATGCACCCAACATAGGAACACCTCAATACATAAGGAAAATGCTAACAGCCATAAAAGGGGAAATCAACAATAACACAATCATAGTAGGGGACTTTAACACCCCACTTTCACCAATGGACAGATCATCCAAAATGAAAATAAATAAGGAAACACAAGCTTTAAATGATACATTAAACAAGGTGGACTTAATTGATATTTATAGGACATTCCATCCAAAATCAGCAGATTACACTTTCTTATCAAGTGCTCATGGAACATTCTCCAGGATAGATCATATCTTGGGTCACAAATCAAGCCTTGGTAAATTTAAGAAAATTGAAATCATATCAAGTATCTTTTCTGACCACAACACTATGAGACTAGCTATCAATTACAGGAAAAAAATCTGTAAAAAATATAAACACATGAGGCTAAACAATACACTATAAAATAACCAAGATATCACTGAAGAAACCAAAGAAGAAATCAAAAAATACCTAGAAACAAATGACAATGAAAACATGATGACCCAAAACCTATGGGATGCAGCAAAAGTGGTTTTAAGAGGGAAGTTTATAGCAATAAAATCCTACCTCAAGAAACAAGAAACATCTCTAATAAACAACCTAACCTTACATTAAAGCAATTACAAAAAGAAAAACAAAAAAAACCCCAAATTTAGCAGAAGGAAAGAAATCATAAAGATCAGATCAGAAGTAAATGAAAAAGAAATCAAGGAAAAGATAGCAAAGATCAGTAAAACTAAAAGCTGGATCTTTGAGAAGATAAACAAAATTGATAAACCATTAGCCAGACTCAAGAAAAAAAGGGAGAAGACTCAAATCAATAGAATTAGAAATGAAAAAGGAGAAATAGCAATTGACACCGCAGAAATACAAAGGATCATGAGAGATTACCACAAGCAACTATATGCCAATAAAATTGACAACGTGGAAGAAATGGACAAATTTTTAGAATAGCACAAACTTCCAAGACTGAACCAGGAAGAAATAGAAAATATAAACAGATCAATCACAAGCACTGACATTGAAACTGTGATTTAAAATCTTCCAACAAACAAAAGCCGAGGACCAGATGACTTCACAGGTGATTTCTATCAAACATTTAGAGAAGAGCTAACACCTATCCTTCTCAAACTCTTCCAAAGTATAGCAAAGGGAGGAACACTCCCAAACTCATTCTACGAGGCCACCATCACCAAAACCAGACAAAGGTGTCACAAAGAAAAAAACTACAGGCCCATATCACTGATGCACATAGATGCAAAAATCCTCAACGAAATACTAGCAAACAGAATCCAACAGCACATTAAGAGGATCGTACAGCATGATCAAGTGAGGTTTATCCCAGGAATGCAAGGATTCTTCATGGAGAAAAGGGAACCCTCTTGCACTGTTGTTGGGAATATAAATTGATACAGCCACTATGGAGAACAGTATGGAGGTTCCTTAAAAAACTAAAAATAGAATTACCATGCAACCCAGCAACCCCACTACTGGGCATATACCCCCAGAGAAAACCATAATTCAAAAAGACACATGCCCAGTGTTCATTGAAGCACTATTTACAATAGCCAGGTCATGGAATCAACCTAAATGTCCATTGACAGATGAATGGATAAAGATGTGGCACATATATACAATGGACTATCACTCAGCCATAAAAATAAACGAAATTGAATTATTTGTAGTGAGGTGGATGGACCTAGAGACTGTCATACAGAGTGAAGTAAGTCAGAAAGAGAAAAACAAACATCATATATTAATGCATATATGTGGAACCTAGAAAAATGGTACAGATGAGCCGGTTTGCAGTATAGAAATTGAGACACAGATGTAGAGAACAAACTTATGGACACCAAGGGGGAAAAGTGGCGGGGGGTGGTGGTGGTGTGATGAATTGGGAGATTGGGATTGACATATATACACTAATATGTATAAAATGGATAACTAATTAGAACCTGCTGTAAAAAAAAGTAAATTAAAAAAAATCAAAAATTCAAAAAACAAAAAGAGTCATGTACCACAGTGTTCATTACAGCTTTGTTTACAATAGCCAGGACATGGAATCAACCTAAATGTCCATTGACAGATGAATGGATAAAGAAGATATGGCACATATATACTCAGCCATAAAAAGAAACGAAATTGAGTTATTTGTAATGAGGTGGATGGACCTAGAGACTGTCATACAGAGTGAAGTAAGAAAGAGAAAAATGAATACTGTATGCTAACACATATATATGGAATCTAAGGGGAAAAATATGGTTCTGAAAAACCTATGGGCAGGACAGGAATAAAGACACAGGCATAGAGAATGGACTTGAGGACACGGCGAAGGGGAAGTGTAAGCTGGGATGAAGTGAGAGAGTGGTATGGACATATATACACTACCAAATGTAAAATAGATAGCTAGTGGGAAGCAGCTGCATAGCACAGGGAGATCAGCTCGGTGCTTTGTGTCCACCTATATGGGTGGGAAAGGGAGGGTGGGAGGGAGAAGCAAGAGGGAGGAGATATGGGGATATATGTATATGTATAGCTGATTCACTTTGTTATACAGCAGAAACTAACACACCATTGTAAAGCAATTATACTCCAATAAAGATGTTAAAAATAAAAAATAAAAAAATTAAATTAAAAAAAAGAAATCTCAAGACAGGGGAGAAAATTGCCAGAGAATCCATTTAACTTCACCCCAACTCTGATCCTAACTATTTTGTTTAGTCACATTTGGGTCTACTTAATAAAAGAATTTAACAAGTGCCCTCAAAAAAAAAAAAAAAAAAGATAAGGGAGGTCATAATCAGAAGGTTAGTTAGCACAAGCATAGCAAACAAATCCTACCTCTTATAAGAGTTGACCACTTGAAGTAGATGATCTCTCACAATAAACATCTACTACATTCCCCCAAAACTCATATGTTGACAGCTAACCCTCAATGTGATTGTGTTTGGAGATAGGGATTTTAGGAAGTAATTAAGGCCTAAATGAGGTCTTAAGGGTGGGCCCTAATTTCATATGATTGGTGGCTTTATATGAAAAAGAAGAGGGAGTTCTCTCTCTCTAATCCGCAGACACCAAGGAAAGGCCATGTGAGGACACAGCAAGAAGGCAGCCATCTACAAGTCAGGAAGAGAGCCCTTACCAAAAACTGAATCAACTGGCAACTTGATCTTGGACTACCATCCTCCAGACCTGTGAGAAAATAAATCTCTATGGTTTAAGCCACCCAGTCTATGGTATTTTGTTAAAGCAGCCAGAGCTAAGACAACATCCACATTTTTTTTCCATTAAACTTTACAGCATTTACTGAGTGCCAGGACTTGACAAATATTAACTTAATAAGCCTCGTCATGACCCTCTGGAGTAAGTAGTATTATGAACTCATTTTACAAATGAGGATGCTGAAACCTTGAGAAGTTAAGGAAGTTGACTAAGATCCCTCAACTCTAAGATCCAGCATCCAACGTCTCTCTCTTCTCTGCTCCTGGACTCCACTGGACATGGCAGACATGGTGGACCTTGTCAATTTCTCCTCCATGTCTTTCATCCACACTTTCCTATTTTCCATCTCTCTGTGCCACATTTGAATTTTTTAAATCTATCTTTTACATCACTCATTCTCTTTCCAGCTCTCTCATCCACACTTCACTTTAAAATTAAAAAAATCATGGATATATATATATATAGACACACACACACACATATATCTGATTCACTTTGCTGTACACCTGAAACTAACACAACATTGTAAATCAACTATACTCCAATAAAAATTTTTTTAAGAATTCATGACTTTATTATTCATTTCTAAAAGCTCTAGCTGATTCTTTTTAACGTTTGCCTGACCTTTTTGACAGTACCTCACTCTTCTTCCATGTTTTCAAAGCCTCTTTTTAAGTTCTTTTACACTCATTGTTTTTTCTGATTCTCCATATGATCACTGCATTAACAGAAGTTCTTGGGTATCTAACTACACCCTCTAATTGCAGACTCTTGACTATTTCCTCCTGTGTGTCTAATTTTGTATTGTGAATTCATCTTCAGGAACATTTATCTGTAGCAATTCTGAATGGACTACTTGAAGGTGTGTCCCTCCAGAAAAGTTTTGTATCTGCTCTTACCCAGCACCCCACAGGGATACAGTAGCCTGAGACCACTAATTAAAATGTGTCACTTAGGGAGTTCCTAAATGATGTAGGTAGCATGAATAAGGGAATTCAGCAGCATGGTGCAAGCCAATGGTTATGAATTCTCAGGAGATATTCTTCCTGCCACATGCAGAGTTGGTGAACAGAGACAGACAAGTTTTCTCATGGTCTCCCTGCACCAGCACTAGGTAATAGCCCCTTTCAATCAAAAGACTTCTTTCAATTCTGAAAGTCTTCTTTGTATTACTTCTTTGATACAGTCTACCTTTTCATTTTCTTGATTCTCTCTTTCTATATAACTACAAGT
The DNA here is from genome assembly GCF_028021215.1 of Eschrichtius robustus. NCBI lineage: Eukaryota > Metazoa > Chordata > Mammalia > Artiodactyla > Eschrichtiidae > Eschrichtius > Eschrichtius robustus. The sequence continues at coordinate 109,520,508 of NC_090827.1, read as the reverse complement.
GTTGAATTTCTGTGATGCTCTCATTTTCTCTGTATTGCCTTTCTGTAAAGGCGATATGCTACTTCTTTCATTGGAAGAGCCAGAAATACCCATATCTGGGACCTGTTCTTTGTGACCACTCAGTTTTTCCAGAAAACAATATTCCACATTTTCCAATTTGGTTCCAGTGAAGGTGGGACAGAGGATCCAGGTATATGTGCGGGTGTCTCAGCTCTGTGAGAAAGGTGCGTCCTCCCACCTCTCCATTTCAGACCCAGTTTTCAGCCCTGAGACACACACACCTTCTGCTGTACCTGAACTTGAGACCAGTGTCTCTGGTACAACTTCCCTGGAGAAGAAACCCCCAGTTTTCTCAAGGTGGCAGGAGAAGAGGGGGTTGGGAAAGAAGGGTATTATTCTTCAGGCTTCCAGGGGGTCGGGGAGGGTCCTGAGGACCTAGCCCCTCTATATAGAGATTTTCACATTTTCTTGCATTCTCAGCCCCAGAGCCTCCCCACTTTCCTTGGTACCTGACCGTATTCATTTCCTGGGGCTGTCATACAAAGTACCACAGGCTGGGTGGCTCAAAACAACAGAACTTTATTGTCTTGCCATTGAGGAGACTAGGATAAGAAATCAAGGCTTTGGAGGGTTGGTTTCCTCTGAGGGCTGTGAGGGAGAGTCAGTTCCAGGCCTCACTCCCAGCTTCTAGTGGCCTCACATTCCTCAGCTGATAGACGATGTTCTCCCTGTGCCTTCACAGGTCTTCCCTCTGTGCATGGCTGTCTGTGCCCAAATCCCCCCTTTTTAAAAGGACATGGTGCTATTGGCACAGGGCCCACCCTAATGACCTCACCTTAAATTGACTACCTCTTTAAAGACCTTATCTCCAAATAAGGTCACATTCCGAAGTACTAGGGGTTAGGACTTGAACATATCTTTCTAGGAGACACAATTCAACCCATCACACTGCTGAGCCAAATCCGGAGCCCTCTCTGAAGTTCTGCAGAGCGGATCAGCTCATTTCCTCGTTTTCATGCCTACCTGGCCAGCCCACCTCACCCCCCACACACACAGGTACACACAGAGGCACACACACACGTACACATACAGACAGAAATGCAAAGACACAGACACACATACACATACACATACAGACAGAAATGCAAAGACACACACACAGACACACACACAAAGACACACACAGATACAGAGACACATACATACACCAACTTAGATACACACACAGACACAGATTCACATACGCATATATAGACACCCACACACATAGACAGACACACAGACAGACACACAAACAGATATACAGACACGCAGATATACAGATACACACACAGACACAAACACACACACACAGGCACACACAGATCCACACAGATGCACACACACACGCACACATGCTAGTATACTTGGAGGGTGGCTTTTTTGGTCTGTTCATTCCGTTACTCTGCCATCTGCTTTGCCTCTTTTCCCATTTCCTTTGCTTTTTGGGCCATAACAGTGATATCCTCGTTCAGTAAGTTCAGTGGGATTCAGAGAATAAGCAGAGATTCCTCTTGTACATTCAATTTTCCACGTTTAACCAGAAAACGCTCCAGAGCAACCTCCAGGGAGCCTGTGCAGCAGATGAGTTAGACATCCTTGCCCTGTAATGACGACCTTCGCTGACTCTAAGCCACCCACCTCTGAGCGTTGCCTGTCGTTGACCAGAAATGCCCAGCAACCAGGTGCTGTGAGGGAAGGGACAGCTCCGAAAGCTTGACCTCATTTCTGCCCAGCTCCCCCATGCTGATTCCCTTTGTGCTTCTCCTGTAAGCTGTGCACCTCTGCTCACCCCGTGCGTGTGTGTTCCTCTGTAGAGTAACCTGTCACTTTAAAAGAAAAAAAAAGCCACCTAGTGACCTTCCTTAGGAACGGGTTGCTAAGCGGGTGTTTTTGCTGAGACGTGGCTGCAGCTTCCCAGGGAGCAGCCCAGGGGCCGCCCCAACGTTCAGCCTTTCCCTCTGGATTTTTTAGAAGATTCAACAGTGAGACGCATTCCACTTTCCCTTCATCCCAGGAAGGAGAATCTGCAAAGTGCCTTGTAAAGTTCCTTAAGGTAAATCACTTCTTCCCGGGAGCTGGGCTGCAGCAGTGCAGTCCTGCTTTCAGCTACCAGGCTTGGAGTTCAGCCTCTCCCCTGGATATCCTGAGCCTAATGAATTGTAAATGTAGGGGTCCTCATCATTATTATTTACGTTTTACTTTCTGGAATGGAAACGTACAGTATGACTTGGGCTGCTTTGATTTGAGCCACTGCCTGGTGTCTGGTTTGCAGGAAATTAAGTCCGGCTCATGACAGCCCCTGGGTGGAATTTCTCCCGAAGTTGTCTCTGCTTCCTTCCTAGGATGTCCACGCCACCCTGTTGCATTCTGGTCTCCCAGAAACACTGGCTGCCGGTTGCATTTCTGGGCCTTTTAGTTCAAATTGGTTCGAGGGGCGAAATACTAGTTATTGCAAGCTTCACTTTCCTTGGCATTAGACAGAGGAAGATCCCTTACAGACAAAGGCTGGCTGCTCTCCCCGAAGACCCCGGAAATCTACCGGCTGTGTTTAAACTGAGTGTTTCCCTTTGTTGCAAAGAGGGGCTCTGAAAGGCTGATAAAGTCTAATGGGAAATACATGTACGTTATTGGATTTTCACATAAGCTTTCCTGCAAGTAAATTCAGGACCAGAATGAAATCTCTTTCAAATGGATCTCCTAGAGCTCTTTTAAGGAGTCATGCATTCAAACATGTATTGATCATCAACAATGCACCAGGCTTCAGTAAGGTGCTGAAGTTTCGAGTGTGCAAAAATGAACTAGAGCAGGTCGGAAGCTCAGAGTTCACTGGGAAGACAGACCTATAAACAGATAATAACAGTACAATGAGCTAAGCGCCATAAGAGATTTATGAAAGGGTTTGAGTGCTTAAAGCACAGCAGGATGACTCCCAGGGAGGGTCTGGGAGCACTCAGTTCATCAGATAAATGCACTGGGTATATGTCACATCACACAGCTCAAATGTGGTATTTATACTCTTTGAAGACAATATACATTATATGGAGTTGATGAAATGATTCTCTAAAGCTATTTTGTCACTCACCTTTTACAACAGGAAGCTGTGGCTGAAATAACTTGGAGAATTAGGAAATGAAATCAAACAGCGTGTGCATGGCACCTGCCCAGTGTTCCAGGATCTAACAGGATCAGACAGAAAAGGCTAAATGCTGTGCACAGGGAGAAAATGCTCATAGGTGTGAGGACAGGGGATGGTTTCAGAAACACCATAAAAGGAAACAGAAAAAAAACTGCCCTGGGCGCAGCTGGGGCATGGGAGAGAGGGCATATTGGTTATCGGTGCCACGAATTCAAAGTTGAGAACCAAAGATGGTAATGGGGACTTTGACGTCACCTAAGGTCTTTCTTACGACTCTCATTCCTGTCCCCTAACTGCTTTTTCCCTCCCCATTCCTTTCTTCTACATTCCGCCTCTACCGGCACCTTTTCTTAATAATAACACTTACTTCCCAGTATTGAGAGCCTGGTCCATGCTACGCATTTTACAACACATATTCTATCATTTAACCCTGATAAAATAATCACTCATTGAGGTAGGAATTATGATCACAAGTTTACAGGTACAGCAATGTATCTCAGAGGGGTGAAGGCATTGCTCCAAGATCACACAGCTGATAAACAGAGTTGGAATTTGAATCCAGGTTCACATAATTTTTTACAAAGGTCTCACTCTTTCTATAAACCCACGTCTTCACTGTTCTGGCGTAGGACGCATATACTGTATTATCTTCTAAGCGGCCAAGGTTGAAATGCATTGCATACAATGCCGCCCTTTTCATATACCTTCATTCCTTTTTCTCTGCTTCTTTAGAATTTGCCACAAGACCCTCTGGACAGGACTCTGATCCTCTGATGACCCTCAGAGATAGTCCATTTGTTTGGATGAAGGCGTCAGTACTTTCCTTGAAAAATATCTTTGGTTTTCTGCATTGAGTTAAACTAAATGCATCATTGACCTAAAGTAGCCAAAGCCCTTTCTCACAGGGGCAATGCTCTGTGCTTTTCAATTGTAAATATTTCGAGAATAGTGGACTAACATAGAAGAGTTACTGATATTGCAAAAACAGAATAAACGTTGAGACAGAGAGGTAGGGGGACATGGAGGAGGACACTGGAATCACAGATTCTCGGGGCCAAGTTCTGATTGTGACATTTAATAACCATAATGGCAAAGCATGGAACCTGTCAGAGGCTAACCTCAGAGGAAACCTGCATTCCCTCATGCGCAAATTGAGGCACATGCTACTAAGCTGGAAGTGTTTTTGTGAGCCCGAGTGATAACGTATGTCTAGAGAGAGAACAAAATAAGTCTGCAGTAAATCACGGCTCTTATTTTGCTGTTGCCAATAGGAATATATTAACAAACGTTCCGTGTACATGATGATGACAAGCTGCATATTAAAGTTGCAGAGTATTGATTTGTTTTCTTAGCAACCATGCTCATAAAAAGATCAATTTTGATGTCATTTGATTTCTTTAGAAACTCATTCAAAGGTAACGATCAGGAAAAAATGAGGAGAAAAAAATCAACCCCATTATATTTTTCATTTTCTGCTTCTGTTTCTTTCCATGTAACATTTTTTAACTTGTTGAGAATCTTTTTTTTTTTTTAGTTACTAAAATATTTCACAGTTCTTTTTTTTCCACTTCATAATTACCGCTGTTTCAGGGAGCTCCCTTGCCCTGTAGAATTGTATTTTTATTATCTGCCCCTTGATTCTCTCTAGATTACCTCCTCACCCTTTTAATATCTTAGCTGCTTTCACTATTTCCTTTCCTCCATATTTTACAGCCTGGGAGGAGTTCTGGACTGGAGACAATAGAATTTCAGATGCTTTATTTCCCTTTAAGGTGCTAATTCTCTGTTAGGGTAAATGAAACCTTGAAGGCTTCAGATGAGCTGCTTACATGACGAAGTCCCAGTTAAGATTCAGGTTCCATAGCTATTACAAGGGCTTACGATTTGTCAGCCTTGCTGTCGCTCCCCGTGTTCTCTCATTTAATCTTCACAGCAGCCCAAGGAGGACAGTGAAGCTTTGAAGGCCTTCAGAATGTGGCCAAGGAAGACACAGCCAATAAAGAGTAATTTAGTCATTCATTCAACAAAATGTATTGTGTCTACTGGGAGCCACAGTCCTAGGCTCTGGGGCTAAACAATGAGCAAATGTTCCTGCCCTCTTGTAGCTTATATTTTAATGAGAATGGGCAGACAATAACAAATAAATATGTATGTCAACTGGTGATAAGTACTATGGAAAAAGAGATCACTGTAAGTTGGTCAGGGAGCTCCAGGAGGGTGAGGGTGGGAGATTATCATTGTACTGTGGGTGTTCAGGGAAGATCTCTCTGATAAAATGAAATCTGAGCAGTCCTGAAGGAAATGAAAAGAGAGAGAACAGGGTAGATGTCTTGGGAAAGAGAGTTCTAGGCAGAGCAACTGCAAAGGCCCTGAGGCAATAAGATTCAAGGGCAGATCATGGAGGGGCTTGTAGGCCATTGAAGGATTTTGGATTTAACTCTGTTAAGAGAAGGAAGTCACTGGAGAATTTTGAGCGGAGGAAGGACATGATCTCACTTATATGTTAAACAATTCACTCTGGCTTCAATACAGAGAATGGATTGTAGGTAAGTGTGGTGGGAAGCAAAGACGTCAGGAGACTCTTACAAAAATCCCTGAGAGACAATGGTACTGGACCAGGGTGGTAACAGTGAACTGCTTAAAGGTGGTGGGATTGTCAATGTAATGTGAAGGCGAAGACGGCAGGGTTTCTGATGGATTGGATGTGGTGTGTCATGTGAGAGCCAGAGAGGATTCAAGAATGACTCCCAGGTTTCTGGCCTGGGAAAAACAGAGTTCTGTGTATTGCAACAAGGAAGGTTGCAGGACAAGCAGATTCAGGGTTGATGACAAGGAGCTTCGTTTGGAGCATGTTAAGCCAAGGGAAGGTGTCCATCAAGTGCTTGGATATTTGAGTCTGGAGTTCTGGGGAGACGTTTGGGCCCTGGGTGTAAATTTGGGGAGCATCAGTAGATTGACGGTATTTAAAGCTGAGAGACAGGACGATCTCACCAAGGGAATGAGGCAAGGCTGAGCCCCAGGCACTGTCACACGTGGTGCTCGGAAGATGAGAAGAAACCAGCCGAGGAATCTGACCAGGAGAAGCAGTGGGTAGGGGGAGACCCAGGAGAGAGCGTGTCTGAGAAGCCAAGTGAAGAAGATATTTCAAGAAAAAGAAAGCGACTGGTCACTTTCATTGCTAAACGCCTCTGACAGGGCAACTGAGGTGAGGGCTGAGGATTGATCATAAGATGTGGTGATGCGGGGGTCCTTGGAGATGCTGGCAAGAGCAGTTCCAGGGAGCGCTAGACTCAAAACACTGATTTGGAAAGAGAGGGTTTGCGGATTTTTCTTTTGGAGGGTTGAACAACTGAGCAACAGCTAGAAAGAGATGTGAAGCCCAGAGAGAGTTTTTTAAGGAACGGGCCTTTGTACATGGATAGGAATGAACCAAAAGAGCAGGAAGAAATGAAAGGGGGAAACTGTCCAGATCAAGGCCCTGGAGGGGGCGGGAGCAGCGCCCAGGCAGAAACCCTGGCCCAGATGGAAGCAGGGACAGACCACAGGAGCAAGGGGAAGCAGAGGGGGTGACATGACTCAGTGGGGTGAGACAGGGGGATGGGGATGGGGGAGGGTCCATCTCTGGCTTTATCTCTTTGCTCTTGAAATGAGAACAAAGGCCAAGGGTAGAGAGTGAAGGGGGATGGGAAGGTGAAGGTTTGAGTGGAGAGGAGAGGCTGTGAAATAGTCCTTCAGGAGTTGGATTCCTACCAGGGTCATCTGACACCAAGGGCAGAACCTTTTCCTGGCTTCCACCTCCTACACAGGAAAGCCAAGCTCTTTGACAGGCTCGTGGGGACAGAGGGTCCAGCCTCCTTCCTTCTCCTCTGGGGCTCATGTCCACCAATTCTGGGGCCTAAGAATGCACTCCTTGTGGATGCAACGTCTACTCAGTTCAAACACTTCACTAACCATCAAGGTCAGCTTCAGCGTTATCAGTAGTAAGAAGAAAGATGTTTCACTGAGTTCAAAGGGCCTGACTTCTTCTTTGGTCTTTGCCTGTCAGGGAGGAGCCATCACAGCTAAAATGAAGCCCAAGGAAGAAAAAGTGAAAATAATTACAGAGGTGAGTGATGGCTTAGATGTCTCCAAGGGATGTGTCTTTGTGTGTGCATGCTCATGTCACACGTGTTGGTGAGTGAGGAAGTTAGGCCAGCAACGAGCATTTATTGCACACCTACTGCATGCATGTGCTACCTTGGGCACACGGAGGAGAAGAGGGGTGCATGCAGCCCTGCAGGCGCTCCAGGATTGAGGGCTCTGAAGCTGCTTTGTCACCATTTCGTGAATTCCAACAGACAGCCGTTCTGAGTTACCACCTAAAGGGTCCAGTTCTGCTGAACCACATTGATGTCTTTCTTTTTTTTTTTTGGATTATAGTTGATTTACAATGTTGTGTTAGTTTCAGGTATACAGCAAAGTGATTCACTTATACATATACATAGATTCATTCTTTTTCAGTAAAGCACACTGATTTCTAAAGAAATTCAAAATGAGGATAACAACTGCAGATTATAACCACTTATAAAATCCTCATGGAGTCCTGCAATTTCTAACTCATTTTGTGCAAAACATCATTAAACACTGTCTGGACCAGAGGAGTGAAGCCTTCTCCAGTTTGGAGACCAGAGACCTCCGAACAGAAGAGAAAGTATTCCTCTCAATCCTCGCTTCTCTCTTGGCTCTAGGGCTCAGTAACTTGAGACCATAGAGGCAGAAATGGGGACAATATGCTATTTCCAATAGGAACTTCAAAGAGCCTGAAGGAACCCAGATGAAACCACACAGATTAACTTTAAGCAAGATATCAAGTACTGACAACTTACCTACATCTACCTGTGCTCATTCATTCACACAACAAATATTCATTGTGCCTCTGGTCCCTGGGGATAGAGCAGTGAAGAAAACCCTGAGCTCTCCTGGAGTTCACATTCAGTCTAATTTGAGGTCCTACTGGAGAGTTTTCCATTGACAGAGGATCAAAACATTATTGGAAAGCCAAAAAAAAAAAAAAAGCTTGATGTATATTTCTCACAAGTCCATTCTAAGCCAATAAGAATTTAGGCTTGAATTAAGAGCCACAGTTGCACACCTCAATATTATCATCTTATCTAAATCCTGATAGGCTCTGAAGAAGGACGCCTGAGTGAGGGTGCGGCTTGCACCCAGAGGATGAGTCAGAGCGATCAGGTCCCTTAGACAAAGAAAAAGCCCAAGCCACGCCCACTCCCTGGCTGGGACCTCAGTTCCTTCCTCTGCAGCTGAAGCTCAGGTCTTCTCTAAACAGATGGCCAAGGGCACTAATGAGTGGTTGAAGCCTAGCCCAGCAACCTGCATGCCATTTCTTTGAAATCTTATATGATTAAAACCCATGCTTTGTGTTCCAAGTTTGTTTCAGTATAAAAACAAAAATTTCCCAATTTTAGAAAAAAAAATGTCTAATAAATCTGGTACACCAGAAGAGGTTCTGGGTTTATCTTGCAACTTCTTTTATACCCCGAGGTGCTTGTGCCCTGGTTTGTAAAACTCAAACTAGAAAACTTTAAAGCTTCAAACTTAAGAGGCTTCAGCTCTAACATTTTATGACTAAAACTTTAGAAAGCATAATATGGAAAAAGAAACGAAGTTGGCACTGTTAAAGGATTTCTCCCTTTTCAGGAACACTCCCACACTGTTGGTGTGGACTTATTTACAACTTATTTGTAAGTTATTTGTAACTTATTTACAAAACAGAAGTAGAGTTACAGATGTAGAAAACAAACTTATGGTTACCCGGGGATAAGGGAGGGGGAGAGGAATAAATTGGGAGATTGGGATAGACATACACACACTACTATATATAAAATAGATAACTAATAAGAACTTACTGTGTAGCGCAGGGAGCTCTACTCAATACTCTGTAATGAGCCATATGGGAAAAGAATCTAAAAAAAGAGTAGATATATGTATAACTGATTCACGTTCTGTACACCTGAAACTAACAAAACATTGTAAATCAACTATACTCCAAGAAAAATTTAAAACAAAACACAAAAAGGATTTCTCCCTTTTCAAAAAGACCTGAAAAAATTTGCATTGAATACAAACTTCCACGGTGATATAACACGTATCCTCATTATTCTCTACCTGGTAGTAAGGCTGGGGAGCAGAGAAGCCCAACCCTGGAAACGCGTAGTGTGATTCTGATATCATCCTGGGCCAGAGGCCTCCATCCGGGTCAGTACATCAGTCCTGGCAGATTCACTTGTTCGTGGCCTTCATTAGATTATGACTTTTGAGGGAAGTCACCTCCGGTACCTCTGTGCGCCCAAGGCCTGGAACACAGTATGCAGTCAATAAATGCCCTAGGCATGAATGAGCACCTGGGTCAATGGAAGCTCCAACACCATCTCATTGACCATCTTTCCATTTGGATACAACTTCTGAGAAGAGTAGAGGATGATGTCTGTCCACTGTCCCTTCGCTCACACTCAACTTTAGTGGGTGGAGGCTCCAGGACAAGACAGCCATTTTAACACCTAAAAATCCCACCCCTCTTCCTCACTTATCATTTTTTCCCAATTTACACACACACACTAAGAGATAACTCTTCCATTTGCATCTTAACAAAGGAGTTCATTGAAGACAGTGAGGATGCAGATGAGGCAAGACAGAAGAAGACCGCGAAGGTTCCAAGACAAAAAGGAAAGAAGCAGGTAGGGAGCGACAGAAGCACTTGTCTGTCTACTGGGCTGTCAGTTAACAGCTCACTGCACCCCGAGAGGCCATACAGCCTCCTGTGGGTACAAGCACTTGGCCTTCTCTGGGAGAGGTAGGGATGCCGGTGGATGGTCCAGGTGAAGGACCCTATGTGGGGCCTCACGGATGACCCTCACCATGAAGCCATGGGCAGTATTTGGAGCATGTTTCCTCCAAGGTTTTTCCCATCCCCTGAGAGAGAAGTTTAGAAATGCTGAAATGAGCCCCTTTAGTGCTGTCATCAAAGGCCATAAACTAAGACCAGCGGTAGATGGCAGTGCAGGATTACAAATCTCAGGAAACTTCCACTTTCCCAGCTCCAAGCCCAAATTCTGCCTCAGTCCAAACCGAGGCCAACCCCCATCTCCCGGGCCTGCTGGCGGTCCCTCCCCCGGCTCTGCCTTCTGCAGAAGTTGCCCTCCTTGGCCGTGAGCATCGCTATACAAGGTCCACCTTCTCCAGGTAAATTGACGCCCTTGGAAAGGAGGCCGGGAAGATTTTGCGGAGGGGCGATTTGCTTGGAATAATCCAGTTGCCAGCAGGGGAGGGAGGGGGAAGGAGCGCCATTTTGAACCGGCAGCCACGTGATGGGTTCCCCTGGAGGGGGGGAGCCGGGGTGGGGGGGGCCGGGGGGGCCGGGACGGCGGGGAGGGAACCAGGAGAGCCGAAGTCAGGGGAGAAACCCCTTTTCAGCTCTCCCCTCGCCCAGCACAATCCCGTTGGGACAAGCTGGGACAAGGAAACTCCTTCTCTGTAGCTGGGATGGAGTGGCCCAGGGGAGGGCCCAGGGCGGCTGGAGGTGCTACCTGGCCTTGTGGCTGCGCCCTCTGGCCACTCAGGGACTTTAACCCCTTCCTGCAGGGTCAGCCGGGGGCTCTGCAGCCGGGGCCACGGGGCCCAACGAGGCGTCAGATGAGCCAGTACAAATGGAAAGAGCTCAAGTCCTTAGCTCCCAGGCCACAGGCACAGTAAGCAATGGTGACCGGGGCTAGGGATGTGGAGCTTGGACTAAACGGGAGAAAGGAGCAGGGATGGAAAGGAGAAGGCACTTTCTGTGTCCTAGGTGTGGCACTTTCCTGAGACATCATCTCATTCCTTGAACTGCACAAAGAGCCCTGATCAGACAACGAACGTGCAGTCTTTGGAGCTTTGTGAGAAATCTGGATAGTGTTTCTTAACCCCAGCGGCACTTCAGAATCACTTGGGGATTTTTTTTTGTAAGTCAAATGCCTCAGGTCCACTCCAGGCCATTTATTTAAGTCAGAATGGCTGTGCTTTACAAAGTGCCTATACATAGCTGCATCTCAGTGAATGGGCTGTTTTTATTTCCCTTCTTTTACGGGTGAGGAAGGAAGTTAGGAAGTTCGATAACTCGCTCGAGTCCCACAGTAAATCTCAGTTTGGAGGCAAGCCTTTGTCTGGCCCAAAGGCCATCACTCACCTGGGGCCTCCACTGCCCTTTCTGCTCACCAGTCTGCCCTCCTCTGAGAGTCTGGGGAAGGAACCAGAGGCTGTTCTTTGCCCTGGATTAACCAGGGACACTTTGACAGCTGTTTCCAAATGAGTTGGAGCTGGGATCAAATAGTTTGGTTGTGATTTTCCTGTTTCCCTTTTCCTCCAAGTTTCTACAGAGCTCTACACATTAAACCTAGAAAAAGTGAAAATATTCATTTTTTTTTAATTTCTTTTAAAATTCATTTCTTTATTTTATTTTTTGGCTGCATTGGGTCTTCGCTGCTGCTCACGGGCTTTCTCTAGTTGCGGCGAGCGGGGGCCACTCCTCATTGCAGTGCACGGGCTTCTCATTGCGGTGGCCTCTCTTGTTGTGGAGCATGGGTTCTCGGCGCACGGGGTTCAGTAGTTGTGGCACGTGGGCTCAGTAGTTGTGGCTCACAGGCTCCAGAGCACAGGCTCAGTAGTTGTGGTGCACGGGCTTAGTTGCTCCGTGGCACGTGGGATCTTCCCAGACCAGGGCACGAACCTGCGTCCCCTGCACTGGCAGGCGGACTCCTAACCACTGCGCCACCAGGGAAGTCACTGTGCCACCTGGGTCATCTCCCCAAGAACCTCTTAGAGAAAATCAGGATCAGCACTGCCTCCTGTGGGGATAGGTGATCATGGCCACAGTGACTCAGGTGACACAGACCACAGTTATCTAGATCTGAAGAGGATTAAGGGCTGTCCCCTTGCTAAGTGACCCACCTCATCCTGAGATAGCATCTGAGTCAACCGAAGCCCTGAGATTCACAACCTCTGACCATCTGCCCACAGCTGTCGGCTGCCGGCCCCAAGGAAATGGTGTCTGAAAAATCCCATCCAGACGACCAGCAGGAGCCCGCGCAGGAAGGTTCTGACACTCGCCTCCTGGGCATGACGAGCCGACGAGGCCCACGGAGTAAGTTCTGTCAACCAGTATTAATTGCCTCCTGGGATCAGCACAGAGCATCGTGGGGATTTTGCATGGGTATTATTTTTTGTACGCGTCCACTACCCTCCACAGCCCCAATTCTAGGCAATTTCTAAGTTCACCTCTGTCTGGGAGACAGGACACAACCCCAGGACATATTTACATAACCACAGAATTTTGAAGCATTCACTGAAATAGAAATGGTGCAAATAATCAAATAGGTAGACATTCAAGGGTGGGTGAAATAGGAAGGCATATTTGTCAATGAAATAGTACTAGAATCAGATGTTGGAAAACCTGAGGATGTTTCTGAGGCTCTCGGAGATCCTGCCCCTCGAGGACCCCTTCTCTTATCCATCCCTCACCCCGTTCCCCCCCCACCCCGACACACTCCCTTCCCCCTTCAGGAACTGTGGCCTGTATTTTACAGCATTACTTTTCTCCATCACAGTGACCATCATTCATTCTCTGCTCATTGTAGGGAAAATTACTACCCCTCACTTGTTGCTTTTCTTGAACAGTGGATTAGACCAGAGAAGAAGGCAATTGTTACATAATTATTACATAATTGTTACTCTATTTTTCTGCAGCTGAGCTGGGGAATAAAGTAACTATTGGAAATTAGAGGGCTTTGGAAGCAAGTTCATCTGAAGTCCAACCCTAAGAAAAATGTGGTTCCAATCCAAGAGCAATGACACAGTAAAACTGTTACCAGTTAGTAAAGTAGAACCAAACTTTATCCCATATATAACTTTATCCCATATAGTTGCTTCATTTTCTAAATGGGTAAAATTATTCATTATTGAAGACTACAGTTTGTCTTAGTGTGCTCAGGCTGCCGTAACGAAATATACCCTAGACTGGGTGGCTCCAACAACAGACAGTTATTTTCTCATAATTCTGGAGGCTGGAAGTCTAAGATCAGGGTGCCCGTGTGGTCAGTTTCCAGTGAGTCCTCTCTTCCTGGCTTGTAGGCAGCCGGCATCTCCCTGTGTGCTCATTTTGGTGTCTCTTCCTATAAGGATGCTAATCCTATTATATTAGGGCCCCACCATATAACCTCGTTTAACCTTCATTACATCCTTAGAGGCCCTGTCTCCAAATATAGTCACATTGAGGGTTAGGGCTTCAACATATTAATTTTGTGGGGACACAATTCCGTCCATAGCACAACTATTGAATATTTAAGTAGTTGTTTTAAAATCAAGAGAAAACAAAATGTCAGAGAGCATGGCCGGTAATAAAGGCTCTGTAGCATAATGAAAAGTGAATTCTTTCCGTCTTCCTAAAATGGGGGAAATACTCTTCACTGTCACCATGGGGATGATTGTAAGGATCAAATCAAGAAAAGGATGTGGAAATATTTTAAATAGTGTGCACAGTTTTAAATATTTAAATAGTATTTTAAATAGATAAATACACAGTAACTAAGGTGTGTTAGAGTGAGATAATAGACAATCTATGCATTAGTCCAAAAGGAAAAAATTAAAAACACAATGTATGATTTGAAGAAGGAAAGAACAGTACAAGGCTAAGATGTGCCTGCCTGAGCAAGGTCATGACCAGCCGGTCTCTGGGCAGCTCAGGGCAGAGCTGGAGGCTGTTGCTGATTTGGCAGCACTGGTGGGCCAAGATGTAGAGAAAATCCCTGGGAGTGAGGTGGGGGCACCTGATGGATTAGAAGCCTGGGTAGACAAGCATCAGTCAGAAACGAGAGGTCAAGACCAGCAGAAAGTCAGCCATGTGGTCGAGAGGGCAGAATAGGTCTCATTCAGCATGTCAACACACGTTAGAGCGAGAGTGCAAGGAATGAGCAACACGAGGAGTCTCGACCTGAGACAGGAAGGGCAAGGCACACAGCAGAAGCAATAGAGGATGTGCAGGTGTCTCCGTGGTAGAGTGCTGGCGGGAGAAGACTCCAAACAGAGGGCTCCAAAACACCCGAATGTGTGCAGAAAATAGTGCGTCCAGGAGCAGCCGTGTCTTACAGGACCTCGCCTGGGAAATCACCCACCCACTTAGCAGGAAACTAAGTCCAGCCCATCTTCAGGGGGAGGGAAATTTGGCTCCACCTTTAAAGAGAGGTGTGTCAAAGAAATTTATGGGCATATATTTAAACCACCACATTCATCTTTCTTTAAAACTATACTCAGAAATCTGTAATGAGCATCACATAAAATCCACACTCTTATTTGTTCTGAGTTCTGAGACCCTATGTGATCTGGCCCTTTCCAATTCTACTCCCACTCTTCTCCAATATGCCTCCACCCTGGTTGACTGCTACTGGCCTCTGAATGCCTTTTGGCCACCTGGGCATTCCCAGGCTTTGGTGCCCACTCAGAAAGCTCTCCACCCATCTCTTTATTAAGCTTGTGACAGAAAAGCAATACAGTTGTATCCGTTAAGGCCTCGGTCTTTGGCGTCAGACAAGTGTGTGTACCAGTCTATACCTGTTACTTTCTTACTTGCTTGGGCAAGTTTCCCCACCTCCTTAAACTTCAGTTTCTTTATCTGCAAAGTAGGGACAAGAATAAAAGGCCTTAATACCCCCACAGAGTTTATATTCCAGCTGGGGGGTTAGAGGGAAAAAGAGAAAGCAAATCAAAAAAAATATGATAAATATACAGTATGGCCAGTGGTGAGAAGTGCTACAGAGAAACATAAAGAATTGGCTGGACGGGACTACAGTGGAGGTGAGAGGAAGGGTTGCTCTTTTATGAAAGGTTATCGGGGGAAGCCCTCTCCAGTGAGAAGGTGTTTGTGCAGAGGCCTGAAGGAAATGTGAGACCCCTGAGGAAAGTGGCCTTAAAGCAAGAGTGTGCTTGGGGTGTTTAAGGAACAACAAGGATGCCAGAGTGGTTGACAGACAGTGAGCAAGAGGAAGAAGAAGGAAATTAGATCTGAAGGGAATTGCAAATATTTTCTCCCATTCTGCAGTTGGTCTTTGTATGCTATTGATTGTGTCCTTTGGTGCAAAGAAGTTTTTAAGTTTGAGGTGGTCCCATTTGTCTGTGTTTGCCTTTGTTGCCTGTGCTTTTGGTGTCACATCCAAGAAGTCATTAACAAACTCAATGTCATGAAGATTTCCTCTGTGTTTTCTTCTAGGAGTTTTATAATTTTAGGTCTCACATTTAGGTCTTTAATCCTTTCTGAGTTTATTGTGTAAGGTAAGGGTCAACTTCATTCTTTTGCACGTGGATAGCCAGTTTCTCAACACCATTTGTTGGAGATACTGTATTTTTCCCATTGAGTGGTCTTGGCATCCTTGTTGAAGATTATTTGACCACATACACATGGTTTTACTTCTGGGTTCTCTATTCTATCCCATTGGTCTATATGTCTGTCTTTATGCCAGTACCACACTGTTTTAATGGACGTAGCTTTATAATATGTTTTGAAATCAGGACGCCTGAGCCTCCAATTTTGTTGTTTTTCAAAACTGGTTTGGCTATTTCAGGGGACCTTAATATTCTATGTGCGTTTTAGGATGAACTTTTCTTTTCATAAGAAAAATGCCATTGAGATTGTGATAGGGATTGCATTAAATCTGCTGATTGCCTTGGGTAGTATTGACATTTTAACAATATTAAGTTTTCCAATCTATGAACATGGGGTGACTTTCCATTTGTTTGTGTCTTCTTTAAATTTTTTCAACAGTTTTTTATAGTTTACAGCATACAAGTCTTTTGCCTCTTTGGTTAAGTTAATTCTTAAGTGTTTTACTCTTTTCATGCTATTGTAAATGGAATTGTTTTCTTAGCTTCCTTTTCAGATGTTTCACTGTTAGTGTATAGAAACACAACTGATTTTACATATTGATTTTCTGTGCTGCAACTTTGCTGAATTTGCTTATTAGTTTCAACATTTTTTGTGTGTGGGAGGGGACTCTTTAAGGTTTTCTCTATATAAGACCATGTCTTCTGCAAACAGAGATAATTTTACTTCTTCCTTCCCAACCTGGATGCCTTTTGTAACTTTTTCTTACTGTCTTAGTCTGTTTGCTCTGTTAATATAAAACACTATAGACTGGGTGGCTTATAAGCAGCAGAAATTTGTTTCTCATAGTTCTGGAGCCTGAGAAGTCGAAGATAAAGGCACCAGCAAATCTGGTGTCTGGTAAGGAGGGCCTGCTTTTTAGTTCATAAATGGCTGTCTTCTTGCTGTGTTCTCACATGGTAGAAGGGGCAGAGTAGAAGCTCTCTGGGGTCTTTTTCATAAAGGAACTAGTCCCATTCATGAAAGTTCCACCCTTATGACCTAATCACCTCCCAAAGGCCCCATCTCCAAATAACATCACACTGGGGCATACACTTCAACATATGAATTCGGGGAGGACACAAACATTCTGTCTATAGCACTTGCTTAATTGCTCTGGCTTGGATTTTCAGTACTATGTTGAATAGAGGTAAAGTTGGGGGAGGAGGGGGCATCCCTGCCTTGTTCCTGATCTTAGAGGAGATGTTTTCAGTTTTTCACCACTGAGTATAATGTAAGTTGTGGGCTTTTCGTATATTGCCTTTACCATGTTGAAGTAATTTCCATCTATTCCTAGTTTGTCAAATGTTTTTTATCATAAAAGAATGTTGAATTTTGTCAAATGCTTTTTCTGTATCAATTGAGATGATCATGTGGTGTTTGTCCTTTGTTCTGTTAATGAGGTGTATTACATTGATTGATTTTCTTATGTGGAACCATCCTGGCACCTCCCACACCCCCAACTTGGGCTAAGACTAATAAATGGTTCAAGAGGCTGTCTCTCATGACCATTTTATAAACGCTACTTACCTACATTTTTCTAGGCAAAACCTCAGATTCGGTGGTTTCCCTATCCCAAGCAAGAAAGTTTATGCTAAGAAAGCTGTGGAACTTTTTAAGCTCATATGATTTCATTGTATTTTTCTTCTCTAAGCACTTATTGGTTTACCTGAGGCATCCTCCTCTCCCCCAGAAAGAGAGAGAGAGAGAGAGAGAAAGAAGGAAGAAAGGGAGGGAGGGAGGAAGGAAGGAAGGGAGGGAGGGAGGGAGGGAGGAAGGAAGGAAGGAAGGAAGGAAGGAAGGAAGGAAGGAAGGAAGGAAGGAAGGAAAGAGGGAAGGAAGGGGGAAAGAAAGAGAGAGAGAGAAGAAGGGAGGGAGGGAGGGAAGGAGGAAGGAAGGAAGGAAGGGAGGAAGGGAGGAAGGAAGGAAGGAAGGAAGGAAGGAAGGAAGGAAGGGAGAACACCAGATGATAAATCTGCCAACCTTGAACTCTGAGAGCTTAATACCATGTTCTGAGGCACACAGCAAGCTTTCTGATAAGATTTCCATCAAGATTCCTCATTCTCTTTCTTACTCATATCCCAGTACATAGCCCAAGATTAAGAGAAATAAACAACATTTCAAGTCAGCAAACATTCCTTGAAACCCATAGAAACTGAAATCAGACTCACTACTACTCGTTACTACTTTCAGTCATGGGACCTTGAGCAGCAGCCCAGTCTCCCTCAGCCACAGGAGCCTCGTTTATATTGATAAAAACGAGGATCATAAACGCCTTGGCTTCGTGCAGCTGTTACGACAGTGAAATCAGATGATACACAGAAAGCACCGCACATAGGGTCTGGCACATACCTAGTCGCCTTCTCCAGCTGGAAGAAGAACTTGATGCTAAATAACTAACAAAAACGATTACCTCCTTTGAGTGTTATGATATGGCTGGCACCATGCTAAGGTCTTTACATACATTACATTACTCAGAACAGTCCTGTCATCAGGCATTGTTTTATAATTTAGGAAACTAAGGTTTAGAGAGAACCAACAGCTAGAGGTGGTGGAGCCAGAACTCAAACTCCAGTCTACAGACCTCAGGAACCTGTGTTCTTTTTTTTAATTTATTTCATTGAAGTACAGTTGATTTACAATGTTGTGTTAATTTCTGCTATACAGCAAAGTGTTTGTCATATATATATATATTCTTTTTCATATTCTTTTCCACTATGGTTTGATAATCCAGGATATTGAATATAGTTCCCTCAGATTATCATACTAAGTGAACCTGTGTTCTTAATTGCTGCACTACAACATCATTCTACACCGGCAAATCTTAACTCTGATTGGTCTTTAAAGAATGGTTTACAGTTGCCCAGGGAAGGTACAGTGCTCTCTGTATTCTACTCACAGCCACGCTCTGGTTTCCGTCTGCTCACTTACTACCCCCATACCACACCCACCACATCCTTCCAACCAAGTCTGCTCACCTGGATCCAAATCTTTGACTCCCTCTTGATGGTTCATTCCCCATACCTCTCATGGGTTTGGCTTGTTGCTCAGTGCTACCACCCCAGCTTCTGCCCTTGAACCCATGACCCTCTCTATCCTATAGCATTCCTGCGGGGCTCCAGGTGTTGTCAAGTCCAGACTGTAGTCAGATGCTCAGATACCAGCACCCTTGAAGACATGGCCTCCCGCACTGCACCAGGCACACGCCCAGGGGGGCCATCTCCCTGATGAACAGCAGTGTAAATCCATGCACTGAAAGCTTTGGCTTCTAATCTGCTATTCAAACATATACATAGTCATGACTTTCCAAATACAGAAAGCATTTCACCGAATAGGAACATAGCTCCCAATCAAATAAACATCTAGGAAAAAAGTGCACACATTTCCCCCAGGATTCCAACTTGCACCGTCTCTTAAGGGAGGAACTATTGAATGCTAAGC
Organism: Eschrichtius robustus; assembly: GCF_028021215.1. Classification (NCBI taxonomy): domain Eukaryota; kingdom Metazoa; phylum Chordata; class Mammalia; order Artiodactyla; family Eschrichtiidae; genus Eschrichtius; species Eschrichtius robustus. Next base: position 109,501,450 of record NC_090827.1, on the reverse strand, counting down.
AGTTTCTTATGAACATAAGTTTCTTCATTACTGACATCTGTTTTCCATTCATTCCTGTTAGTTTCTCTGATTAAAGCATCATTTCAGAGCCAATTTCTCAGTATTGGTTGAAAATAAAGTTCAGAATCCAGTGAAATTTGATGCAAATGAAAGGAAATAGATCACTTATTTTAGGCATACTTTTTAAAAGTCACCAAGACCTGGAGAGACTGACCCAGGAAACAAATGTTATAAAGTTCAGTATAAGACAAGAGGAGAATGGCCCAAAGGAGCTGGTCTTGGGAGTTACCTTGGAACCCAGCAGGAAAGAACATTCTAGTCAGAGGGTGCACACTGGGGAATGTAGGAAGTATCAAAAGTTCACCAACACTGGGGTTTACTACCTCACGCGGTACTGGGGGGACTAAATTACAGTACCAAGTAAAATATTTATCTAAGCAAAAATAAATTGTATGCTGTATTCAATACAATTTTTTTCTGGATACTATGATTTTTGATATCTTAAAAAAAAAGCACCCAAACAAACAAAACAAAAAAACAAAAACAAAAACCTTTCTGGTTGGGGAGACAGTAGCCAGTTGTTAAAGACAGCAAAGAGTCAGGACTGGAGCATGACTTTAATGCAAAATAACCAATCCAGAGCCCTACCTCCTCTGTCTGGCCAGTACTGAAACTGAGCGGAGGTCCCGTGGGACGCCCGGGCATGGAGGCCTTTTTTGTCCCCCGTTTCTTGTAGGCAAGACTCCAGCCTCCATGGCCTTCCTGGAGTTCCAAAACGTGGATTCGAACTGTTGCTAGTCAAGGGAAGAGCAGCCAAGAAACCACCTGAGGCCAGACTAAAGGGACCAAAAATGCTCAAGATTAGGAGACCCAGCACCTGAGATGAGATGCAGGGAGTGCAAGCCCTTCACACATCCTAATCTTGTCAGCAACCTCCCCCCTGAGCTATTGCTATAAAACTTCTCATCAAATCCTCTGGGTTTGGGACACATAGTTTTTTGAGGCGGGAGCCTGCTGTGGCCCCCTTTGCCTGGCAAAGCAATAAAGCTATCTTCTTCTACTTCACCCAGAACTCTGTCTCTCAGATTCGTTCTGGTACTAGTGCAGAGAACCTGAGCTTTTGGCGTCAGTACAACCCCAGGAAGCAAGATTCCTCTGCCTGGATCATTCCAGGGCCAGGTACCAGGCAACTAGGGACCACCCCTATAGCTTAGAGCCCCCCAGAACTACTCAAACCAGCCAGTCCTAAACTGCTTACCCTGCCCTGCCTTGTCTTTCCCTCAGAAATCCCAAGAAAGGCCGTGACCTGAGCTCTCAGCCCCTCCTGTCTTCTGCTCCTGACCACCTTGGTGTCTTTCCATGTGCCCTGCGTGGCATGTCCTGCCCCCTGGCTCCAAAACCTGAGAGTTTATAATCAGCTTTGTTTCCTGAGCCTCTCCTCTGTCTCCTCTTGCAGCCCCACCTGACTGACCATCTCATGAAAGAATACAAAGAATAGAAAACAAACCCATCATTATTATTAGTTATAAGGAAAGACATTTTCCCCAAAACTCCTTTGTAGCAAAATTCCTCCAGAGTCGTCTGTTCCCATCCTGGCTCCAATCTTGAACCTACTCCTCTAACTCACATCCCCATCCCTGTCAAAATTGTCCTTGTTGAGGTCCCCATGAACCGCACATTTGCTAAATTCTGTAGTCAGTCCTTCATCTTTACTGTCCTTGACTTTCAGTCGCGTTCCCTGCAGCTCACGCTCCCTCCTCTTCTGTACATGGCGCCCCGGACACCACGCTCCTGGTTTTCCTTCTCCCTCGCTGGCTGGACCTCTCCATCTCCTTGCTAGTTCTTACACCCCAGCCTCTAAATCTTGGAGCCCCCAAGCTCAGTGCTCAGCCCCCTTTTCTTTGTCAACACTCATTCTCTCAGTCATCTCAAGACTTTAAATTCTATCATATAGCTATCTCGTATGTATAACTGAGCAGTCCCCAACTTTTATCCCCAGTCTGGGCTTCTTTCAGACTAAATGTGCAACTACCAACTTAACACCCACTTTTGCATATCACATAAGACAGCTCACATTTTTAATAGATTTATTGAAGTATAATTTGCACATCATAAAATTCACCCATTATAAGTATACAATTCAACGATTTTTAGTAAATTTGTAGACCTGTGCAACCATCACCACCATCCAGTTTTAGAACATTTTCATCACACCAAAAAGTTCCTTTATGCCTGTTTGCAGCCACTCCCACCCCCAGCCCTAGACAAACACTGATTTGTTTTATATTCCTATAAATAGGCATTTTCTAGACATTTCATGTGAATAGAATCATACAATATGTAGGGTTTTGTGTCTGACTTCTTTCACTTAGCATGTTTTTGAGATTTATAAGCATTGTAGCATATATCCACATTTTCTTCCTTTTTACTGCTGAATTATATTCCATCATATGGGTATACCACATTTTATTTATTCATTCACCTGTTGAAGAATATTTGGATTATTTCCAGTTTGGGGCTATTATAAATAATGCTTCTATGAACTGGGTCATATGATAAATGTATATTTAACTTTATAAGAAAGTGCTAATCTGTTTTACAAACTGGCTGTATCATTTTACTTTCCCACCAACAGTTTGTGAGAGTTCCAGTTTCTCACTTCCTTGCCAACAATTGATATTATCTGTCTTCAATTTTAGCCTTTATAATGTGTATACAGTGGTATTTCGTTGTGCTTTTAACTTGTATTTCCCTAGTGATTAATGATATGGAGTATTTTTTCATATGCTTATTAGCCTTTTGTACATCATCTTAGTAAAATGTCTCTTTAAATTTTTATACATTATTAATTGGATTTTTTGTCTTACTGTGGAATTGTAAGAGTTCCTTATATATTCTGGATACAAGTACTTTATCAGGTATATAATTTGCAAATATTTTCTCCAAGTAAATGTCTAATCTTTTTATTTTCTTAATGATATCTTTTGAAGTACAAAAGTTTTTAATCTTGGTGGAGTCAAATTTATCACTTTTCTTCTATTATGGATTGTATCTAAAAATTCTTTGCCCAACCCAACATCATGAACATTTTCTCCTATATTTTTCTTCTGGAAGTTTTCTGTTTTTAGCCCTTACATTTAGTTAGGTCCATGATCTATTTTGAGACAACCCAAATTTTACTCGCCTTAAACTAGGCTTCTGATCTCCTTCTTCCAACCCTAACCTGTTTCTCCTACAAAAATCTTCCAATTTCAGAAACTTTACGTACCATTACTCTTCTTGGAAGTTTGCGAAGCTTGTTAAAGGATGTCATGAGGGTGGGGAAATCCTTGTCATCCCCATTTCACTAAATAGACATTTCATTTTTTCTGTTGCTTGGGTCAAAAACTTATGGTCATCCTTAACTCCTTTCTTTCTGTCTACCCACATCCAGTCTATCAATAAGTCCTGTTTGCTCTACGTCAGAATAGATAGAAAGTATGACCATTTCTCACTTCCTCCCCCACTACCATCCTGATCCAGGCTGCCTTCAACTCTTATCTGAAGTGCTGCAATTATTTTAAAAAGTGTCGCCATAGCCTCCTAACTGATGTCCCTGCTCCTATTCTCACCCCGCATTCTCACCCCAGCAGCCAGAGTGGCCTTATAAAAGTAAGGTCACGTTACTCCAATGGTTCTCAATTGACTCAGAGTTAAAGTCAAATTCTGCAGAATGACCTACGCAGTTTTTCTCCCTCTTATCTCTATGACCTGCTATCCTATATTCCATCTCCTACCCCTCATGATTCCCCTTTCCGCTCTGGTCTCGCATTAGGATGGCCATGTCTCAGAGTCTTTGCACCAGATATGACTTATAGCTAAAATGCTCATCCCCCAGCTACCCACCTGGCTTGACCCTTCATTTCCTTCCCCTGATCCAATGTCACCTTGAAGGTCTTGCTTGGCCACTCCAAACTACAATACACCCCTTCCTCCTGGCCCTCCTTATCCCCAAGCCAGCTTTGTTTGTCTCCATACACCTACCACCATCTGACATACTCCATATACTACTTCACTCCAGGAAGGTGGGGATATTTGTTTTGTTCACTCATATCCCTACTGCCTTGTACACATAATAGGTGCTCAATAAAGATTTCTTAGTGGAATGCTTGAACTAGAATCTCTAACCTAGCACTTCCAAGAGTGGGTTGGGTAGAACATGTACTAGTATCTTGTTAGAGATTAACTCCCGCAAAAATATTCCAAGCTCAGAAGCTTTACCTATTATTTCCTCTCTTAAAAGTTTGAAAAGCTTGTTCTGAGACCACTCACAGTTACCCTGGCATCTCCCAGGCAGTACCTGGCCCTCCTGAATGCTGTTGATGTTTTTTCCACTCTGCCCAAGGCAATGTGGAAGGTTCAACCTGAGGCAAAATTGTCATGGCAAAGTATATCTACAGTGTTCTTTACCACTGTTCATTGTCTCAGTTCTGTTGGAAGCCCCCTTGCCCCGTGCCATCACCATGATGATGCCGGAGCACAGGGACAAACGGCAGGGCTGGCCAGGCCCGGTCTTGCCCAGACTGATGGTCCCTGTCTCAGGTGGCTCCAACTGCTATAACGAAATACTGTAGACTGATGGCTTGAACAGCAGACATTGAGCTCTCATGGTTCTAGAGGCTGGAAGTCCAAATCAAGGTGCAGGATGATTCAGTTCCTAGTAAGAGTCTTTTCCTGGCTGGCCGATGGCCCTTCTCACTGTGTCCTCATGTGATGGAGAGAGAGAGAGAGAGCTCTGGTCTCTCTTCCTCTTCTTACAGGGACACTAATCACATTATGGGGACCCCACTCTCAATGACCTCATCTAAACCTATTTACCTCCCAAAGGTCCCACCTCCAAATACCATCACACTGGGGGTTAGGGCTTCAACATGGGAAGTTGTGGATGATGAAAACATTCAGACTATAATAATCTTCAAGCCTGGGAGGTGTGCTGAAGCACAAAGAAGCAGGAAAGGGCAGCAGGCAGAGCCAAAATCCTGAGGTCCAAGCCCCCCTGAGTCAGAAGGAGACTTATATGCCAGAAAAAGACCCTGAGTTTTCAGTTAATATAAAATAAAAATGTTAATGGAACTATGAAAGAAAGAACCAGAAAAGAAGAAATTGACCAAAGAAATCCCTGTAGACCCTCAGCACAGGTGAACTCTCAGCAGAGCTGGGGCTGGAACCCAGGGCAGAGCCTGCAGTTCTCAGCGTGTTTTGACCTCCATTTTGTGTAGTAAAATTTCCACAAATGATACTCATCCATTTAATGAAATTAGAAAATCTGGAGAAGGAAATAGAAGAAAGTAATCACCCACCTTCTTATACCCTAGGGACAACCACCACTAACCTCAGGCCCTTTTCTAATGCTGAGTTTTTCCTGCCTGACCGCTGAGGAAGTCATGTGTTGACAGAGGGCTGCTAAGGCTGAAAGGGTATCCCAAGCTCTTACATCCAAGTGAAGTAGGTTAGAAGTTGGGGACAGTCCAACTGATTGCCTCACTCATTACGTTTTTCCTCTCAAGCCTTTAAGATTATTACCTCTGCTCCTCTCCAAGTTTTCCTACTGAAGTCAAGCTGGCTTCCATCCTATGCTCTCCCTACCCCTCAACTCCATATTTACATTCTACCCCTGGAATTTTACAACAGTGGGAAATTATTTATCATGGGAGGAGAGAGGCAAGAGTGAAAAGGCAGTTCAGGCCAGTGTACTCCCAACCCTTTTGTCCACGATCACTACAAGAATGATGCTTATATGAACTTGCCATCAAGAGTCTTTATCATGCTTTTAAATATTTACAAAAGATTTTATTGATGTCATATTGTAAATATTAATGTTTTAAAATAAAACTCTTATGTCACTTTTAAAGCATCCAAAGGAATCTAAATGGCACAGTGATTTGAGAAGCACCATCATCTGTTTCAAAATAATAAACAAACTCTCCCTGAACAGTTAGAAATTTCACATCATTCCCTTTTCTTCTCCAACTCCTTCATTCCATTTCCCCCACAGAATTTTAAATAATGTATTACTATGTTAAAAAATCTTTTATTGAGATTGGTTCAAGATGGTGGAGTAGAAGGACGTGCTCTCACTCCCTCTTGTGAGAGTTCCAGAATCACAACTAACTGCTGAACTGTCATCGACAGGAAGACACTGGAACTTACCAAAAAATATACTGCACATCCAAAGACAAAGGAGAAGCTGCAATGAGATGGTAGGAGGGGCACAATCACAATAAAATCAAATCCCATAACTGCTGGGTGGGTGACTCACAAACTGGAGAACACTTATACCACAGAAGTCCACCCACTGGAGTGAAGGTTCTGAGCCCCACATTAGGCTTCCCAACCTTGGGGTCCGGCAACAGGAGGAGGAATTCCCAGAGATCAGACTTTGATGGTTAGCGGGATTTGATTGCAGGACTTCAACAGCACTGGGGGAAACAGAGACTCCACTCTTGGAGGGCACACACAAAGTAGTGTGTGCATTGGGACCCAGGGGACAGAGCAGTGACCCCATAGGAGACTGAACCAGACCTACCTGCTAGTGTTGGAGGGTCTCCTGCAGAGGCAGAGGGTGGCTGTGGCTCACCGTGAGGACAAGGACACTGGCAGCAGAAGTTCTGGGAAGTACTCCTTGGCGTGAGCCCTCCCAGAGTCCACCATTAGCCCCACCAAAGAGCCCGGGTAGGCTCCACTGTTGGGTTGCCTCAGGCCAAACAACCAACAGGGAGGGAACCCAGCCCCACCCATCCACAGACAAGCAGATTAAGGTTTTACTGAGCTCTGCCCACCACAGCAACAGCCAGCTCTACCCACCACCAGTTCCTCCCATCAGGAAGCTTGCACAAGCCTCTTAGATAGCCTCATCCATCAGAGGGCAGACAGCAGAAGCAAGAAGAACTACAACCCTGCTGCCTGTGGAATGAAAACCACTTTCACAGAAAGATAGACAAAATGAAAAGGCAGAGGACTTTGTATCAGATGAAGGAACAAGATAAAACCCCAGAAAAACAACTAAATGAAGTGGAGATAGGCAACCTTCCAGAAAAAGAATTCAGAATAATCATAGTGAAGGTGATCCAAGACCTCGGAAAAAGAATGGAGGCAAAGATTGAGAGGATGCAAGAAATGTTTAACAAAGGCCTAGAAGAATTAAAGAGCACACATCTAGAAGAATTAAAGAACAAACAAACAGAGATGAACAATACAATAACTGAAATGAAAAATACACTAGAAGGAATCAATAGCAGAATAACTGAGGCAGAAGAATGGATAATTGCCCTAGAAGACAGAATGGTGGAATACACTGCTATAGAACAGAATAAAGAAAAAAGAATGAAAAGAAATGAAGACAGCTTAAGAGACATCTGGGACAACATTAAATGCACCAACATTCGCATTATAGGGGTCCCAGAAGGAGAAGAGAGAGAGAAAGGACCCAAGAAAGTATTTGAAGAGATTAAAGTTGAAAACTCCCTAACATGGGAAAGGAAATAACCACACAAGTCCAAGAAGCGCAGAGACTCCCAGGCAGGAGAAACATGCCGAGACACATAGTAATCAAACTGACAAAAATTAAGACAAAGAAAAATTATTAAGAGCAACAAGGAAAAAATAACAAATAAAATACAGGGGAACTCCCTTATGGTTAACATCTGATTTTTCAGCGGAAACTCTACAAGCCAGAAGGGAGTGGCACGATATATTTAAAATGATGAAAGGGAGGAAACTACAACCCAGATTACTCTACCCAGCAAGGATCTCATTCAGATCTGATGGAGAAATCAAAAGCTTTACAGATAAGCAAAAGCTAAGAGAATTCAGCACCACCAAACCAGTTCTACAACAAATGCTAAAGGAACTTCTCTTACTGGGAAACACAAGAAAAGAAAAGGACCTACAAAAACAAACCCAAAACAATTAATAAAATGGAAACAGGAACATACATATCTATAACTACCTTGAATGTGAATGGATTAAATGCTCCAACCAAAAGACACAGGCTTGCTGAAGGGATACAAAAACAAGACCCATATATATGCTGTCTGCAAGAGACCCACTTCAGACCTAGGAACACATACAGACTGAAAGTGAGGGGATGGAAAAAGATATTCCATGCAAATGGAAATCAAAAGAAAGCTGGAGTAGCAATACTCATGTCAGATAAAATAGACTTTAAAATAAAGAATGTTATAAGAGAGAAGAAAGGACATGACATAATGATCAAGGGACCAATCCAAGAAGAAGATATAACAATTATAAATACATATGCACCCAACATAGGACCACCTCAATACATACAGCAAATGCTAACAGCTATAAAAGAGGAAGTCAATAGTAACACAGTAATAGGGACTTTAACACCTCACTTACACCAATGGACAGATCATCCAGACAGAAAATTAATAAGGAATCACAGCTTTAAATGACACAACAGACCAGATAGATTTAATTGATATTTATAGGACATTCCATCTGAAAACAGCAGATTACACTTTCTTCTCAAGTGCACATGGAACATTCTCCAGGATAGATTACATCTTGGGTCACAAATCAAGCCTCGGTAAATTTAAGAAAATTAAAATCATATCAAGTATCTTAGCACAACGCTATGAGATTAGAAATCAATTACAGGGAAATAAATGTAGAAAACACAAAAACATGGAGGCTAAACAATACGTTACTAAATAACCAAGAGATCACTGAAGAACTCAAAAAAGAAATCAAAAAGTACCTAGAGACAAAATGACAATGAAAACACAACAATCCAAAACCTATGGGACGCAGCAAAAGCAGTTCTAAGAGGGAAGTTTATAGTAATATAATCCTACCTCAAGAAACAAGAAAAATCTCAAATAAACAATCTAACCTTACGCCTAAAAGAAGTAGAGAAAGAAGAACAAACAAAACCCAAAGTTAGTAGAAGGAAAGAAATCATAAAGATCAGAGCAGAAATAAATGAAATAGAAACAAAACAATAACAAAGATCAATAAAACTAAAAGCTGGTTCTTTGAGAAAATAAACAAAATTGATAAACCTTTAGACAAACTCATCAAGAAAAAGAGGGAGAGGACTAAATTCAATAAAATTAGAAATGAAAAAGAAGTTACAATGGACACCGCAGAAATACAAAGCATCATAAGAGACTACTACAAGCAACTCTATGCCAATAAAATGGACAACCTGGAAGAAATGGACAAATTCTTAGAAACGCATAACCTTCCAAGACTGAACCAGGAAGAAATAGAAAATATGGACAGACCAATCACAAGTAATGAAATTGAAACTGTGATTTAAAAACTGCCAATAAACAAAAGTCCAGGACCAGATGGCTTCACAGGTGAATTCTATCAAACATTTAGAGAAGAGTTAACACCCACCCTTCTCAAACTCTTCCAAAAAATTGCAGAGGAAGGAACACTCCCACACTCATTCTATGAGGCCACCATCACGCTCATACCAAAACCAGACAGAGATACTACAAAAAAAGGAAATTACAGACCAGTATCAATGATGAATATAGATGCAAAACTCCTAAAGAAAATACTAACAAACAGAATCCAACAACACGTAAAAAGGATCATACACCATGATTATGTAGGATTTGTCCCAGAGTTGCCAAGGATTCTTCAATATACACAAATCAATCAATGTGATACACCATATTAACAAACTGAAGAATAAAAACCATATGATCATCTCAATAGATGCAGGGAAAGCTTTTGACAAAATTCAACACCCATTTATGATAAAAACTCTCCAGAAAGTGGGCATAGAGGGAACCTACTTCAACATAATAATGGCCATATATGACAAACCCACAGCAAAACATCATTCTCAATGGTGAAAAACTGAAAGCACTTCCTCTAAGATCAAGAACAAGACAAGGATGTCCACTCTTGCCACTATTATTCAACATAGTTCTGGAAGTCCTAGCCACAGCAATCGGAGAAGAGAAAGAAATAAAAGGAATACAAATTGGAAAAGAAGTAAAACTGTCACTGTTTGCAGATGACATGATACTATACATAGAGAATCCTAAAGATGCCACCAGAAAACTACTAGAGCTAATCAATGAATTTGGTAAAGTTGCAGGATACAAAATTAATGCACAGAAATCTCTTGCATTCCTATACACTAACAACGAAAGATCAGAAAGAGAAATCAGGGAAACAATCCCATTCACCACTGCAACAAAAAGAATAAAATATATTGGAATAAACCTACTTAAGGAGGTAAAAGACCTGTACTCAGAAAACTATAAGACACTGATGAAAGAAATCAAAGATGACACAAACAGATGGAGAGATTTACCATGTTCTTGGATTGGAAGAATCAATCTTGTGAAAATGACAATATTACACAAAGTAATCTACAGATTCAATGCAATCCTTATCAAATTACCAATGGCATTTTTTACAGAACTAGAAGAAAAAATCTTAAAATTTGTATGGAGACACAAAATACCCCGAATAGCCAAAGCAATCTTGAGGGAAAAAAATGGAGCTGGAGGAATCAGACTCCCTGACTTCAGACTATACTATAAGGCTACAGTAATCAAGACAATATGGTACTGGCACAAAAACAGAAATATAGATGAGTGGAACAGGATAGAAAGCCCAGAGATAAACCCACGCACCTATGGTCAACTAATCTATGACAAAGGAGGCAAGGATATACAATGGAGAAAAGACAGTCTCTTCAGTAAGTGGTGTGGGAAAACCGGACAGCTACATGTAAAAGAATGAAATTAGAACACTCCCTAACACCATACACAAAAATAAACTCAAAATGGATTAAAGACTGAAATGTAAGACCGTACCCTATAAAACTCTTAGAGGAAAACATAGGCAGAACACTCTATGACATAAATCACAGCAAGATCTTTTTTGACCCACCTCCTAGAGAAATGGAAATAAAAACGAAAATAAACAAATGGGACCTAATGCAACTTAAAAGCTTTTGCACAGCAAAGGAAACTATAAACAAGACAAAAAGACAACCCTCAGAATGGGAGAAAATATTTGCAAATGAATAAATAGACAAAGGATTAATCTCCAAAATATATAAACAGCTCATGCAGCTCAATATTAAAAAAACAAACAACCCAATCAAAAAATGGGCAGAAGAATTAAATAGACATTTTTCCAAAGAAGACATGCAATCGCCATGAGGCACATTAAAAGCTGCTCAACATCACTAATTATTAGAGAAATGCAAATCAAAACTACAATGAGGTATCACCTCACACCAGTTAGAATGGGCATCATTGGAAAATCTACAAACAACAAATGCTGGAGAGGGTGTGGAGAAAAGGGAACCCTCTTGCACTGTTGGTGGGAATGTAAATTGATACAGCTGCTATAGAGAACAGTATGGAATTTCCTTAAAAAACTAAAAATAGAATTACCATATGACCCAACAATCCCACTACTGGGCATATACCCCCAGAGAAAACCATAATTCAAAAACACACATGCACCCCAGTGTTCATTGAAGTACTATTTACAATAGCCAAGTCATGGAAACAGCATAAATTCGTCTGCCCATTGACAGATGAATGGAAAAAGATGTGGTACATATATACAATGGAATATTCCTCAGCCATAAAAAGGAATGTAATTGGGTCATTTGTAGAGACGTGGATGGACCTAGAGACTGTCACACAGAGTGAAGTAAGTCAGAAAGAGAAAAACAAATATTGTATATTAAACGCATATATGTGGAATCTAGAAAAATGGTACAGATGAACTGGTTTGCAAGGCAGAAATAGAGGCACAGATGTAGAGAACAAACGTATGGACACCAAAGAGGGAAAGTGGTGGTGGTGGGATGAATTGGGAGATTGGGATTGACGTATATACACAAATATGTATAAAATAGATAACTGATAAAAAGTAGCTTTTAAAAAAAGTCTTTCTCTGCTCACCATCTTAACAAATTGAATTTTTGATTGAGTTATTTATTATCAATATCAATAATGCACAACTGATGAAGACATAAAGGTACTGTAAAATTTCTTCAATATGTATTAATCATAAGAAGTAAAATAAATAAATAAAACCTTTTAGAAGCATAGTCTTTAACTAGCATAGAAAGGTAGAAGAGTGAGGTAATTAACCAAGAATCATAGGCACACTCACCTATTCGACAATCTGTGATTTCAGATAGTACCAACTCAAATCCAACCAACTTAGTCATTCCTCAGTATCCACAGGGATTGGTTCCAGGACCACTCCCCGCCCCACCCCACCCTATGGATATCAAAATCCATCGATGCTCAGGTCCCTTATATAAAATGGCATAGAGTTTGCATATAACTTACATATATCGTCCTGTATACTTTAAATGATGTCTTCATTATTTATAATACCTAATACAATGTCAATGCTATGTAAATAGTTGCTGGTTTGCAGCAAATTCAAGTCTTGCTTTTTGGAACTTTCTGGAATTTTTTCCAAATGTTTTCTATCCGTGCCTGGTTGAATCAGCAGATGCGGAACCCATGGACACAGAGGGCTGGCTGAACTGCATTTCTAATTTTATGTCAAGTCCTTGGAAAGTCCTTGTACACCCCAATGTATACAGAGAGCTCTGGTCTGGCAGTGTGATTCACAGAACAAATGGTCTGTCAAGACGTGTGGGAATGTCTGCAAAAGTAAGGGAAAGAGGAGAACACTTCCAGATTGTGGACTAAAGACTTTGGAAAATGACTTCTCTTTTAAAAAAAACAACATCACATCAACTCAGGGACAGTAGATGAGAAGATTGGAAAATTATTTCAAAATGCAATGCCTATTTTATTATAAGGTGGTTGTGTTTTCTGAGGGGTCACGTATAATGGAAGTGGTTTAAAGAAAAATGGAACATGTCCATCTTGTGATGAAGTCAGTAAGGAGAGAGAAATAGTGAGTATGGGTGACAGGAAAAGGTGACAGCGCGAAGAAGATCTGGAAGCAACACGAGGCTAATGAAGCTTTGGGATTCACGGCTTTGCTGAGCAGCCAGTGCAGTGTTGCTGAATTTGTAATCCCTGCTGCCTCTGATGAAAAACATCACATGGCCAAGGACATCCATATTTCATACTAATGGACATTATGTATATATTTTTATTGGAATGTCTTGAAATTCTCTCATTACCCATAAGTTCTTGCATGTCCTCAACTCAAATCTTTAATAATTTAAACAATTATTTTCATTGCACTCTTGGATACTGTGGAAACTTTATCCGTGCCAGGTTTTCTTAGCTGTGTCACAGAGCCTCTTTAGTAAATGTGAAATCACATCACACCCTTTTTCAAGTTTGGCAAATCACTTCTTAGCCCCAGGGCAGGACAAATAGAGACAGTTTGGGACCACGTAGCTGATTAGTCATGTAGTGGAGTAACTGACAATAAGGGGGAAAAATGTCTTATGAGGATTGTCTTCGTGTTTCTAGCTGTTTAAAGACACTCTGTTTGCCATAGACTACCAACATAAAAATGAAAGTCCCTAAGCTCTATTAGTTATTATGTCAAAGGGAGTGAATTAGTACGCTTGGTTTCCATGGTTATCATGGTAGTAATATTACCTTAAAAAGAAAAAAGTTGTCATCATCTGATTTCATCCAAATGAGGATTACATTTATTTTGTTTGAAATCCCTCTTTAAGTATAATATCTCTCACACCCTCATGGTTCCTTCATGTGTTTTCCTTCATTGATACAGTGCTACAAGGTGCCAGGTACAAAAGTCACCAACATGGTCCTTGCCCTCAAGCAGGTCACATTCTACCTGGGAAAATAACATCTCACCACTAGTTGTACAGATCAGATTTGGAAATCTTTATGCCCTCCAAATGTATTTCACTAACACAGAGTTTTGAAAAAATCAGGCAAGAACTACTTTTGACCACTTCAGAATTTTTCGAGTTTTTTAAAACTAATACGTACTAAAGAAGCCCCTTTGGTTTCTTTATTCAGAAGAGATAGTGTTTAAATAAAATATCTTGTCTCTCTTTTAAAGAATAATTCATAAAATTATTCTAGTGAGCTCCATTTATGCAATAGCTATTTTAAGTCAACTTGAAAAACTAGATCTCTTTTTAAAAAAGCAGGGGGAAGGGGAGTAAATAAACAAGATATTTTTTCACGTTCAAAGGCATGCCTTGTTAACTCTGAAAGGGCAGCTCTCTGGGGGCAGAAGCAAAGAGAGTGATCAGCCAGAGAACAAGGTGGGCAAGCCCCAGGGGGTCCAGTCTAGAAGCCCTTCTTTATCGGCCTAGGTGGTCCACACACACTTAGTGACACTTACCTGTGCCCGCCCTTTGTGGCTGAAAACCAGAGAACCTGGGAGAGGAAGGAGGTACTCATCAAATAACCACACAAATATATAAATTCAAAATGTGACAAACGCGGTACAGGAAACATCTTGGGACTTTGACATGGGGATATGATCTACCATGGGTAGATGATCTTTAAAATAGGAAATAATGACTTGATTTTTTTTTTTTTGATTCCAGCAACTTTTATTTGTTATAATTTATCTGAAGATTCTTTTCGATTTTCACATATGTAATTATTTCATCAGAAAATAATGAGAATTTTGTTTCTTATCTAATGTTTAACATTCACATGTCTTTTTATTGCTCTGTCATGCTGTTTATGATATTCGTACAACGCTGAAAAATAGTGGTAACAGCAGCCATCCTTGTCTTGGTGAGAAACTCTGAGAAGATAATTAATGGTAAGAAAATCAACCATTAATTATATTTCTAGCAGGGTTCTTATTAATATAAACCCTCTTATTAATGATATCTTCTTCGATTTCTACTGATAAGATTTTTTTTTTAAACATCTTTATTGGAGTATAATTGCTTTACAATGGTGTGTTAGTTTCTGCTTTATAACAAAGTGAATCAGTTATACATATACATATGTTCCCATATCTCTTCCATCTTGCAGCTCCCTCCCTCCCACCCTTCCTATCCCACCCCTCTAGGTGGTCACAAAGCACCGAGCTGATCTCCCTGTGCTATGCGGCTGCTTCCCACTAGCTATCTATTTTACATTTGGTAGTGTATATATGTCCATGACACTCTCTCACCCTGTCACATCTCACCCCTCCCCCTCCCCATATCCTCAAGTCCATTCTCTAGTAGGTCTGTGTCTTTATTCCCGTAATGACTTGATTTTTTACATGAGTTGAAAAACAATGCCAAAGGACCTTTTATCGAGCTAATGGAGATTCTTCTAAAGAACTTGAACCTCAATCCACACATGCAAGACTGTGATCTTCACTACAATTATCTCATGCTTTCCTACAGGCATTGAGGAGATGGCATGATTGGTGCCTGATAAAGTAGGATTTTACATCTCTCTATCACACAGAAGGAAGGAAGCCCAGCCTCAGCACTGAGCGGCCAAGTTGCAGAAATAGCTCCGAAGCCCAGGATCGCTTTTCTGCGTAAGCGGAGGCCGAAGGGCCAGCACAGCAGCCTCTGCCCGTCATCACTTCCTCTCTCTGCCACAATTCCTTCCACCTGCTAATAAATCATCTTGGCTTCTCTTTTTCTTTCATTTGTTAGCCTTCGTCCCTTAACAGTGCCAATGGCTACAGGGTCAGAAGCCTCCTGTCTCTGCACTCGCTCCCTCGGGAAAGGTTTTCTCAAGACGTTAACATCACCATGGTAGAAACGCTTCCTAAGTCTTCATCTTGGGGCCTGGACCCCTTCCCGGAGCTCAGGTGCAGGACAAGCACACATTTCCATATCCTGCCAGCACCTCAGACTCGTTCCAGCTGCAAACTGATCCCCTTCAGTATCTCCCAGACCGGCTTCCCTCCTCTTTTCTCTTTCTCAGGAACCCCAAACCCCTACTCACCTCAGTCAAAACCTCAGACACCTTCACCTTCTCTTTCTCTTTGCTCTAAACCGGGGGTCCTCCGACTTGAGTGTGTCTTTAAATCACCCAGATGGTGGCTCCACCCCCAGGTTCTGATTCACTGAGTCTGTCTGGGGCCTGGCCTGAGTGTTTGCCCGTCCACCAGGTGCCCAGAAGATGCTGCCACTGCTGGGAGAACTAGTGCCCTACCTCGCCATCGTCACTAGGGACAACTGTACCATTTCTCTTGTGGCGTCTTCGCAATTATTCCCACGGGCTCCCTCTTTATTATCTCACCAGGGTATCCCAGCTGGGGTCCCTGGTGCCTCCACCCCAACCATGCTGTACCTGCAGGCCCAGGAACAGCTTCAGAAAATGCTGCTTCACTTCCTCCTCTCTCCACATCCTTCAAGACATCCCCACCGCATGGAGAATATATTCCAGACTCCGTCATGTGACATCAGAGGCTCCCCATGACTTGACCCCAAGCTCCTTCTGCAAGCTTATCTTCTACTTCATCCCAGTAGAGCCTCTCTGCTCCAAGCATAACATTCTGTTCCCCCAAATGCTTTGTTCTATTTCCACCTCTTTCATAATGGTGTAGAGCATTTGGGACCGAATCCCAAGCAGTCCACTCACTCGGTGTGCAATCGTAATGCCAGTCAGTTATCACAGAGGGCCTCGGGGTCTTCATCTTCAAGGTGCCAGGTGGTCCCTCCTAGCAGGGATGGCGTAAGATTGACGAGAAGATGCATTCAACACATTATCACAGAGCCCGACACAAAATAGCTGAACAACATTTCATGATATTTATGTATAGGTTCAATAATACGTACAAAATATGTGTTGTCTGTATGAGATAGCCCGGGGCTATAGAACCTCTCATAGAAAAGGTTTCTCTGACTGAAGTTATCAGTGCTGTTGAAAGTTGAACTCAGAAATCAACACCCATCCATTCATCCGACAAGCCTGTTTCTCAAATCAACAAATTCGAGAACCTCTTCCCAATGGTAATTGAATTGGTAAGTGTGTCAGTGCCTTGAGTAGTCAAATGTCATTTGTTTTATTCTTAGTTAAGTTGATGTAACAGCCTTAATAGGACCGAGGTTTTCACTGTCCATCTTAAAGAAGCCAAGGCATGTCCTTAGTACATCAAATGGACGGTTATCAATATTATCTCATGATTGCTTATGTGAAGTTCTAAATTTGCAAAATAAAATTACATTCTCTTGCTATTTTTCAATCTAATCTTCCCTTTGGAAGAAAAAAAATGTTTTAAAGTAATTTTCTTGTATTGCTCTAGGCTTACCTCCAATTCCTTCAGCTTCCAGAACAGGCTTTGCAGAATTTTCCATGAGAGAACGCATGAGGGAGAAATTACAAGCTGCAAGGGTGAGAGAAACCACAGGAATATTTTGTTCGGTGCTGATTGCAATGCTTCTGGTCTTGTCTAGCTTGCTTTGTTTGCTCAAAACTGCATGGATTTTAATACCGTTAAATTTGTTTTTCATGTTCTAAATGTTAATGCAGTATTTGATATTGGCACAGATGAAAATTATACTTAAGAAGAATTTAACATCCTTTTTCTAAATCATTGTTCTTATCTCTTAAAGAAGTATAACATGTATTTTTTACTGATTTATTTTCTCCTAAGATGGTGACCAAGATTTTCATAGCATCACTGACATGATGTAGCAATAATTTTCTGTTTGACTTTTTAGTCCAAAGCAGAAAGTGCGTTGCTGCAGGAAATTCCCACCCCTCGGCCCAGGCGCTTACGAAGTCCCAGTGAGAGAGAATTGGAGACTGAATTTGGCACAGAGGTGAGAAATGGGCCATCCCTACTTTGTGACCAAGGACAGTGAAGCAGAATATAAATTTTCCAGCAAAAGTTCTAGAACAGAGCATGCACAGAGGAGGTGTTAAATGCTTATTATTTATAATAATAGCTACTATTTATAGAGTGCTACTCGGTGCCAGGCATTTTGCCAAGTCTGCCCCATGTTATCACATGCCCTTATCCCAACACGCCTATGAGGTGGGTACTATTATTTCCATTCACATTTGATATATGAGGTTCAGAGGGGCTGCAAAGCTATCCCTAGGTCACAGAGCATGTATGTGGAGGAGTCAGGATTTGACCCCAGCTCTATCTCATTCCCAGTCTGTCTCAAGGGTCAGTGTTGCTGGGTCCATGGATCTTGCTGGGAAACAGAGAAAGAGATGAGAATAGAATCTGATCGTGGGGGCCTTGAGTGTTACACTAAGGAGCACTGATGGTTTTTCATAAGCAGTGGAAAGCAATTGACAATAGGATCGGGAGGTGGTTTGAATGCCCTGGGTTGATTTTTGTTTGAATCTGAGAGGCTGGTGAAGCATCACAGCATGTGTTCCTCTGGAGATGCACATAGAGGAAGGGACCTGGGCCTGGAGAAACAGATTTCGGAGGCATTTCTACTGTGGTGAGTTTTGAAGTTTTGAGAGTGCCTTTGCTTCCTGAGGGAAAGAAGACTGAATGAAGACAGTCTTACACTTGGAGAAAAACTGACAGTAAAAGCCCATGAAGCAGAGTGGAAGCCAGTAAAAGATAGAAAGACGTAGCAGGGATGTTGCTGAAGGACAAGCATGTAAGAGGGTAAAAGAAGGAACAGAAAGAACAGAGCAAATGGATCAATGAAGTGTTTGCAAGTCTAATCCAATGGTTTGTTGTTGATGATGATGGTTTTGGTTGTTTTCAAAGTCTATGCTTTAGGGATATTTCTGAAACACAACCACTGATTTCTTAGATGATGCCTTTTCTTTTTCTATGATGAGATGCTACAAATTTTTACCTATATTCATCCCAAACAAGCCAGAGATTGCATGATGACAAGGAAAGTTGTAGCCATCCTCATAGGTTGTTGGAACACTCAGTCAGTTCCCTAAAAAGGCTTTATGACAATTTGCTACTCCATTCTACTGAGGACACATTTCTTGTTCTTTAATTCCAATTTATTTTCTTCTGTAAGAGCCATAATTGTAAGAGCTATAATTCTAAAGTATTGCAAAATAAAGAAAAAGTCCCTGAAATCCCATCGTGATGACGCATACACTTTGATTGTTTCAGCAGGTGTGTTAGTCTCGCCTTCTGGTCAAGTGGGCTAAGTGATAGGAGGGTCTGGTCTCCTATATCTGGCCTTGTCTGTACCTTCTGATGGATAATCATTTCACACAGTCATGGTAGTTCTCACTTGTCCATGGGCCATGAATATGATATCCAAATCAATCTGGAAGTTTTAGAAGTAAAAGTGTACTCCCTAGCCTCATAGGGTATTTATTTCTCCTTGTGAGCAGGACCTTGACCTGTATGTCTGTCATAGTCTATCTCCCCTAAGAGCCATTCTGTGGATTTGAGGCAAACATCAACTGCCTTGCCCTTAGACCTGATCTCAGGTTGCTAATGGAACATACCATTCACAAGCACATTTCTTCATGTATACACCTCAACCCAGAAGGAATATCTAAAAAGTGGTCCATTTATATCCTATGGAGCAAAGAACAAAGCAAACGAAGAACCCAGTTGCTAGACCTCAGCTGCCCAGCATTCAGTGCTGGCAATCTCACACACTAGCTGTGTGACCTTGGACATGTAACTTATCTATTCTCTGGACCCCACTTTCCACCTCTGTAAAAATAGGGGTACTACTAGAACCCAATTCTTGGTATTGTTTTGAGGATTAAATGATCTCATACATGCTACAGTGTTTCAGACAGCACCTGGCACATGGTAAGCCCTCTCTCTGTAAGTGTTAGCTAGTGTTAGAGGCTGTAGGGTCAGAGTGAAAAGGAGAAACCAGTTGGGAATATGGTGGAGAAACCAAATTATCAACACAAACCTGTGCTTAACTCTTGTTTGCATTTCTATTTACTTTATACTCAGCAGACTTGTGATAAGAGAACAAAGCCAAACACAAATCTCCAAGAACATGTCAACATCAAAGTGGAAATAACACAGAACTTTTGACTACTTGCTCTCCACTAGACATGACCATAATGTCTTTATTTTCTGGGCCTGGTTCTCTGTCCCAGGTGACCCAAGTTCTGATCCCTTGACACACTCTACCTGTTGCCCAGCCAGCATCTACAGGAGACTCCTTCCTGCCAGGTGCCCACTGGGCTCTGAATACACAGGGATGTCAGTCACAACCTACTCTCAAGGATCCCAGTAGGGATGACAGGCAGGTTATCAGACAATGGAAGTACAGGATGATTAAGATCTGTGGTGGGTGCTATTAGAAGCTCATAGAAAGGGCCCTTGGCTCCAGCCTTGGAGTCAGGTTACGTAAAATTTGAGGAGTCTTGGCTTAGGCAATGGTTTCTTATCTCTGACTCCGAATCACAAGTGGCAAAAGAATAAATAGATACACTGGACTTCTTCAAAATTAAACATTTCTGAGCTTCAAAGAAACCATCAAGAAAGTGAAAAGACAACACACAGAATGGGAGAAATTATTTGGAAATCATATATCTTGATTAATATCATGACTGATATCAAGAATGTATAAAAATCTGAGGTATCTGCAAGACAATCCAGATTAGGATGTCTTTTAAGGAATTAAAAACATTGATTAACAGTTTAGAAGAGAGATAAGGGCTAGAACTAGTATATTTTGTAATTATGGTATGGTAAAAGTAATGAGACTTGGGGCTTCCCTGGTGGCGCAGTGGTTGAGAATCTGCCTGCTAATGCAGGGGGCACGGGTTCGAGCCCTGGTCTGGGAAGATCCCACATGCCGCGGAGCAACTGGGCCCGTGAGCCACAACTACTGAGCCTGCGCGTCTGGAGCCTGTGCTCCGCAACAGGAGAGGCCGCGACGGTGAGAGGCCTGCGCACCGCGATGAAGAGTGGCCCCCGCTTGCCGCAACTAGAGAAAGCCCTCGCACAGAAATGAAGACCCAACACAGCCAAAAATAAATTAATTAATTAATTAATTTTTTTAAAAAAATTAAAAAAAAAAAAAGTAATGAGACTTGATATTGCCTGGTTCAAGCTAGAAGAGGGCCATAGAGCCTTCTTGGAGGATACAACAAATTCAAGGGTGAGAAAGAATTCCTAGCTGGACACATGCACATATCATGATAGGCATTCAAGTTGAAATTAAATGTCAGTATTACTTTAAGCTTATATAAAGATATTATAGATAATAGTTCTTTAAAATTTAATTCTGCACACTCAATCCTTTTAAATATATTTAATAGCTTTTAATATGCTAGTATAATTTACTTTTAAATATTTTTAGATTTTAATAAAAATTAAATTACAAGCTTTTCAATCAAGTCCATAAATATCATAATAAAACTGTCAATATTACAATAAAAGACACCAATGAAATTATATTTTCGGAACTTAATAGCCTCTATGCCAAGCAAGTATAGAAAGGGATGGGAAGAAACAAAAAGAATAAAATACTAATCTCCACATACACATATTTGCCACATGGAATTTAACCTACTTATTTTATTTTCTAAACGGCTAGTGTTTCTGCCTGGTCTTGTGTTTTAGTATCATCATCTTTACAGTTCTCTAAAACCCAAGGCTGGCCTACACACAGAGTCAAGCTTCTCTTCTCTCTTTTTGGTTGACCCCTTGGCTTGTTTTCATGCTGTCAAACATATCAGTCTCCCTCATGGGCTATCGGAGGTGGGGGATTCTGAGGCAGGCAGCAGCGGAATGGCATCCTCAGCAGTGAACGAGAAAGCTTTAGCCCTGTTTTATGAGAAGACTAAACTTGGAAGATCCTTAGAAAATCTTCCTGATCCAGCACTGGAACCTGATCTTTAGTCTACGCTAGTTTTTTCAGTTGTTTCTCCTTACACTAAGTAATACCCACCTGCTTCTTTCCTCATCTTCAAAAACACCATTTAAAATTCTGGAATTTACCAAGACAAATAATAACTCTTTGCATTGCACTGTGAAATTTATTCATTAGCACGCCTTCAACTTCTATATAATTGAGTACTAGTATATAACTACTTAACCTTATACTGCAAAATGAGAAAATGGAGGAAAAGCGTAGAATTTTACATAAATTGGAAGTGTATGTATTCTCTTGCTAGTATGATAGACTATACCCAACTGATGTCCTCATTTTTATTCTGGCCATTGCTGGACATCTAGCTGCATTTGGGTGAAATTTTATAGCACCTTATCTTAGCTGTTCCAAGTATTTCTAGCTTTCATCACAGAGGTGTCTCTGGGTAAACGCCTGAGGAGACTCAGTCAGCCATTCTGAGATTTACACAAAACTGAAAGGCCAGGGCCTGGGGCAGCCCTTGCCCACTTGGACTTATTTATAACCAAACATCATTGATACTTTTCATCATAGACTGTTTGGAAATGATGCTTTGTGAGCTGGATAATCTATTGATCTATAGGATGAAATAACACTTGCCATTTTCAGGTTTATTGACTATAAAATTTTATATTTGTTTAGTCTTGAGAGAGATAGAGCTGAGTAAGAAAATATTCAGCCACGTTAACATTCAAATATATTTGAAATTTGTAAACATTTCATTCCTTAGAAATGGTGAGATGCATCAATGGTCAGAAAATAAGACTTTTGAAGGTTAATGCTTGTTTTAGAACATCCTTAGTTTCTTGATTTAAATGGTGTCTCTATCATTTTTTTCTGCTCGTATAGCCAGGTAGAGAGGTACAAAGGACTCAACAAGAAGATGACTCCCAACGTTTTTCAAGAGTAAAATTCCATGATTCTGTGCGAAAAATCAAGTCTAAACCCCCGGTGAGAAATCCTATCTTTTTAAATCGTTTGTTTTAAATCATGCATTCTTTAAATCATGTATTTTGTTGAATTGTTTGTTTTTGAAAAATATTCAAAGAGAAATGACTATACACACAAGCTGACTCCTATTGCATGGAGTATGCAAGAAAAAGTATGAGAAATGATTCCTACTTTTGAAATCCTAGAATCAGGTGGAGAGATTAGAATACTGCCTACTTTGGGGAAGGGAAATGCATGGAAGGGCAGGAAGTGTTCATGATAAGACTACTTGTTCAGCCATGAAGTTGCACCAGCTTTTACTATGGGGAAAAAAGGGGATACTAACTCAAGAAGAATTAAAACAAACTCAAAAATGGTCTTTTTTTATAAAAAAGTTTAACAAACGCTGTATTGCTCAAAATTAAAAGTATCTCAGCATTGGCCTATAAAACACTGAATCCACTTTTTTGCATTTTAATCATCTTTTCTAAAGCATCTACTGATATAAATAATGTATTTATGTGCGTGTAGGAAGGTAAATAATGGCTGATTTATAAAAAAAAGTAACTCATTAAAGTTACTTAACTAAGGAGGCCTGTTGCATCTGTTAAAGTTCACCACCTTCAACAAAGGTAATATGCTTAGGAGGCCTAGAATGTGCCTGATGCTCTCAGCATCCAGCCAGCTGTCAGTGAACCGTGCAGAGAGCTTAGCTCAGTTTAGATAATCCCAAATTCTATTTCGTGCTGCTTCTCTGTAGGTTCTGCCTGGCTTCCCTTCTGCTGAGGAAGCTTATAACTTCTTTACTTTCAACTTTGATCCCGAACCAGAGGAATCAGAGGAAAAACCAAAAGCAAAAAGTAGAGATGGAACTAACCAAGAGGAGGAGGAAGGAGAGGAAGAAGAGCCACCTGTGCAAGAAGGAGTAAGCAAAATGGTATTTAGTATTAGGATGGTAATGAGGAGAGGGATGATGATGATGATGATGACGATGGTGATGATGGTATTGGTGATGATGGTGATGATGATGATGATGATGACGATGGTGATGATGGTATTGGTGATGATGGTGATGATGGTATTGGTGATGATGGTGATGATGGTATTGGTGATGATGGTGATGATGATGATGATGATGACGATGGTGATGATGGTATTGGTGATGATGGTGATGATGGTATTGGTGATGATGGTGATGATGATGATGATGATGGTGACGATGATGGTGACAGTGATGGTGATGATATCCTAGCCAGGAAGAAAGTGGCTGGGAACAAACTCACCACCCCCACACAGAACAACTCATCCATGTCCTATCTGAAAGCAATAAGAATACCAGATTCACATTACTTTCTTAGCCCTTGATTTTACCCCATAATTTGGGGACTAAGGACCTTAATTAAATCTGTCCATCTTTCTCTTGTGGAAAAAAAAAAAAAGCATAGCAACATGGTTTACAGATTTTTCTTGCTAGACTCCACACAAGGATTAGTATTCATTTCATATACAAAATGTTTACCTCTCCAAGGCAAATGAAACCTATCTCTCTCTCTCTCCCCACAACCTTACAGGTGAGCAGCTTTTTGTGCCCCATACCACACCCAAGCTACAATTCAGATTCTGTAATTGTGGGTGGGATGTGTGAAATCAAAGAAAACATGCTATTAAAAATGGGCAGAAAAAAAAAAAAAATGGGCAGAGGGGGCTTCCCTAGTGGCGCAGTGGTTGAGAGTCTGCCTGCTAATGCAGGGGACACGGGTTCGAGCCCTGGTCTGGGAAGATCCCACATGCCGCAGAGCAACTAAGCCCGTGCGCCACAACTACTGAGCCTGCGCGTCTGGAGCCTGTGCTCCGCAACAAGAGAGGCCGCGATAGTGAGAGGCCCGCGCACCGCGATGAAGAGTGGGCCCCGCTTGCCACAACTAGAGAAAGCCCTCGCACAGAAACGAAGACCCAACATAGCAATCAATCAATCAATCAATAAACCTTAAAGTGTACAGTGGTTTAAAAAAAAAAAAAAATGGGCAGAGGACTTGAATAGCCATCTCTCCAAGGAAGATATACAAAGGGCCAATAAGTACATGAAAAGATGCTTAACAGCATTAATCATTAGGGAAACGCAAATCAAAAGCACAATAAGATACCACTTTACACAGATTAGAGTGACTATTATAAGATAGATAGATAGATAGATAGATAGATAGATAGATAGATAGATAGATAGATAGATAGATAAAGGAAGGAAGGGAGGGAAGGAGGAAGGCAGGCAGGAAGGAAAAGTACTGGCAAGTATGTGGAGAAACTTGTGCATCGCTGATGGTGATGCAAAGTGCTACAGCTGCTGTGGAAAATGTCTATTTCTGAGGTTCCTCAGAAATTGAAACATAGAACTAACTACCATACAATCCAGCAATACCCAAAAGAACTGAAAGCGGACACTCAAACAGATATTTGTACTCCTGTTGATAGAAGCATTATTTACAATAGCCAGAAAGGAAGGAAGTTCTGACATATGCTAAACATGGACGAACCTTGAAGACATTATGCTAAGTGAAATAAGCCGGTTACAAAAGGACAAATATTGTGTGATCCCACTTTCATGAGGTACCTAGAGTTGTCAAGTTCATGGAGAAAGACAGTACAATGGTGGTTGCCAGGGACTGGAGGAGGGGGAAACGGGGAGATATTGTTTAATGGGGACAGAGTTTCAGTTGGGGAAGATGAAAAAGTTCTGGAGATGGATAGTGACGTTGGTTGTACGACAATATAAATATACTTAATGCCACAGAACTGTACATTTAAATGTGGTTAATATGATAAATTTTATGTTATTTATATTTTACCACATTAAAAAACAAAAAGGAAAACACACCAAAATGTTTCAGAATTTGCACAGTTGGCCTATTTCTGTGCTTAACTTTTAGTCACCTCCCTTGAAAAATGACTCCCAGAAATGGAATTTCTTACCTAGGTCTATGAAAGCTTGGGAATACTTCAGCGTGCTCTATAATAATTGTTTTACAAATCTATATTCAGCTAGTTCTGGCTCAGGATCTCTCATGAGGTTGCAGACAAGGTGTCCAAGGCTGCATTCATCTGAAGGCTTGACTGAGTTGGGAGGGTTTGCTTCCAAGGTGGCTCACCCATCTGCCCAGCAAGTGCTGGTTGTTGGCGGGAGGCCTCAGTTCAGACCTTCCTGTAAAGCTGCCTGAGTATCCTCATGAAATGACAGCTGGTTTCCCCAAAGCAAGTGATCCGAGAGGAAGCAAGGAGGAAGCCAGGATGCCTTTTACGACCTAGTGTCAGACACTACATAACCGAACTCATATTCTACTCATAGAAGCAAGTCACTAAGTACGGCCCACATAGAAAGGGAGGAGTATCAGACTCCACTTTTGGAAGGCAGGACTGTGAACAAATCTGTGGGCTTCTTAAATCAGGACATCTCTCTCCAAAAGCCACTTCTCCTTCCTTTTGCATTTTTTTCTCCATGGAATTTCTGTTTCTAAAACTGCCCTTTTGAATCATGCATACTTTGAAGCTCCTCCCCTGTAGCCTGTAGCCCAGGCTCTGGTCTGCCCAGACACTTTTTTAGTATTTTCATACTCAGAGTGGGTTTAGTCTTTCTGGTGGAGGTTTTGGACCATCTGCAGGCCCCATCACTTGCTTCCCTCTTCTGTCTTCTCTGCAGTTTTCTCAGCCTGTATTTGCCCAAAGCAGAGATGGGGCACGAGCAAGAAAGACCACACACTATTATTACCGGATATTTCTCTTTTCACTTTTTTGAAGTTTTTGGCATTCTCTGTCTTCAGTTTATGCTGAGAGCTTGGTTACCATGTAGATTTACTTTACCCTTATTATCGTTTTGCATATTTGCGGAGGAAATATTAGGAGGCAGGAAGCTAGGCTGCTGCCATTGTCTTCAGCTACCTGCCAGCCTCCACAGGATTTTTTTGCGGATTCAGTTCCCTGACCAGAGATCGAATCAAACCCATGCCGCCTGCAGTGGAAGCTCAGAGTCCTAACCACTGGACCGCCAGGGAATTCCCTCTCCACAGGATTTTAAAAGGTGTTCCTCATAAATGGATGTCAGGTTTAAACTTTAAAAAGAAGAACAAGAAGGAAAAAGAAAAGAAGGAGGGGGAAAAAGAGGGAAAAGGAGAAGAAGGAGGAGGAGGAAAAAGAAAAGGAAAAAACGTTTGGAAAATATTCAAACTAAATTAACATGCTTCAGCTGACAATTTGCAATTACAGGTCCTGTGCTTAGAATTTTTACATGCATTATTTAATTTTATTCTCACAAAACCCTAAGACGTAAAATCTATTAATACCCCAGTCTTACAACTGAGAAAACTGAGGATCGGAAGGGTACGTAAGTTCCCCACAGTCAACCAGGCAGCATGGGGTGAAGCTGGGATTCAAGTCCAGGCAGTCTAAGCAGAGTGTGTGGATCCCATGCTTGGTGCATTTGCCCTGGGGTCAGTGCTAGATGGAAGGTTAAAAAGCTACATAACTCATGAACCCAAGTTCTTTGAGTTACTGTGGAAGAACAGGCACCCTCGAAGGAGGCCACAGTGATTGAGATTTCACTTGCTTTGCTTTGCTTTGCACATCTCTTCTGACCTCAGTGCATTCTGATTTTTCCAAGTATGTGGAAGAGTGAAAAAAACAAAGCTTATTAAATAGGAAAGGCCATATAGTTTTATGCTTTCATTTAGAAAAAGATAAAAAGAAAAGGTAACTTTATTGTAGAAGTTGTTTGGTGCATTTAATATCACTGATTATTTTTGCAAGAAAATTAATTATTTTTGCCTGATTGTTTCTTGCTGTTTTTTAATGAAATGCAGGATGAGGAAGAGCTGCTCGATGGCAGGGATGCTGAAGATCTCCTATTGGGCTTAGATCATGCGGCTGAAGATTTTGTGGCAGTCAGACCTGCGGATTATGAAAGTGTGCACATTCGTCTGCAGATGGAAAAAGAGCTCCTGTTCATACCCAGCAGGCTGACAGGTACTTGCTCTCTTTATCGTCCTGCTCAACTTAGGCATCTTCGTTTTCCTTCAGATGAAATGTGGCTGGTGTATAAGGATGCCTGATTTCCACAGCTGGTCCCAATTTCTAATCTGATTTCGTAATCAAGAAATATGTTCAGACAAAAAAATACAGAACATGGAAAAATATCCATTCAACAACACTTATCGATAGACTAGCAGAAGAAATACCAGGATGGTATGGGAACCCCTCCACCAAATCCATGACCAGTTCTGGGGCTGAGAGTGTATGAGACTCTCAGATTCAGGCTGTGAAAAGGAAAAACTCAGTTTCATCCTCTACTTACACTCAACACTTCTAGAACTCTTCTGTGACCAGGTGTGTGGGTTTCTTCCCACAGCAACCAATTCTCCAACACCAGCTAGGTGTCCTACAATTGAATTCTGACAGCGTCTACCTGGGGTTAGCGCAGAACCCACAGATCTAGGGCTCAGTCCCACAAGACTTCCCCCTACCTCCCATGCCAACCCTAGGTATTGGGTCACCAGGTTACCCACAGCTCTATTTGACTCTACTACAATGAGATGGTTCCATGACACCATCTTCAGGTTGAATAATTTGCTACAACAGCCTGTAGAACTCAAGGAAACACTTACTTATATTTACTGGTCTATTATACACTAAAGAAAATGATAGAGGATGCAGATGAAGAGATGCACAGGGCGAGGTATGAGGGAAAGCTTCCATGCCCTCTCCAGGCACACAACCTCCCAGCACCTCCATGCGTTCACCAACCAGGAAGCTCTCTAAACCCCTCCAGTGAGGATTGTTACGGAGGCTTCAGTTATGTAGGCATGACTGATTACATCATGGCCACTGGTGATGGATTCTCTCTCTAGACCCTCTCCTGTCCCGGAGGTAGGGATAGAGGGAGGCAGATGCTGAAAGCCCCAGCCCTCTGTTCACATGCTTGGTTTCCCTGGCCACCAGCACCCATCCTGACAGGAGCCCCAACCACCTGTCATCTCATTAGCATACAGGAGACAATTACCACTCCAGAGATTCCAGGGGTTTGAAGAGCTGTGTGCCGGGAAGCCAGCTGGCCAAGCTTCCTCCTCCATGGGGAAATGGCCAGGCTACTGAAGCCAGGACCATCTGACTAATTCCCAGGTACATCTCCTTTCTTCCTCTCTTTCCTGGGTCTCCCTTTGCTCTTTTTTTTTCCCCTGGAATTTCCTTTCCTCCTGAGAGTTCCTGAGGGATTCCCCCCCCAGTTCCAGTGAGTCCTGCAGGAGTGCACCCCTCAGGCTGGGAAGGAGGCCCGAGCTTACCCTACTTGGAAGTCGGATTTCTTTTCATTTGTCCTGTTCTATTTAAATTCCAATTAAATGCTGAGCCAAAAGCAAATTATTGTTTCTTTTTGAGAGGTCATTTTGAATCAACTATGTTCAAAGTATCATAATTTGTTGGCCATCCCAAGTTTCTTTTTCAAATAGGTAGCTGGCAAAAGTACCCAAGGATTTTAACTTTGCAATAATAATAATAGTAATAATAATAGTGAATGCATTCTGTGCATTGATTCCACCTGGTACTTTTCCAAATGCTTGATGTGTATCAACGAACGTGCCTCACCCACCCACCAGGGCTGGAGAAGTGACCATTTTTCATGCCCATTTTACAGATGAAGAAGTAGAAGCTCAGAGGAGTTAGGGATCTGGTCCAAGACCACGAGGCTAGTAAAGCAAGGCAGGTTTCCAATCTAGGTGACCTGCTCCAGAGGCCACCCACGTGCACATGCGTCCTGATGCTTCTTCAGGGAGAGAGGCACTGCAGCAGCCTCAGCCAAGGAGGAGCTTTGTCACTCGGGTTTTTGCTCAGAGGACTCACTGTTAGGCCTCTCCCTGGAGCCCACCTGAGTTGGGGATGGAGGTTAGACCCCAGGGGCTGTCTCAGACCGGGCCAGAAACTGGGAGTCGGTAGAGGCAGTGGAAGAGGCTTAGGGGGTCCTGGTTGCACTGCATTTGCTCTGAGCAGGGAATCAGGGCATGGATTGGGCTTCCACTCCCTGGAGGCGACCCCACGACCAAGCACACAGACCTGGCTTTTCCTTCCTGCGGTATGACCTTGAGCATGTTCCTCTATTCTCAGGTGCCTCACCTGAAGACAGGAGACAATGAAACTATCCTGCAAGGTGGCTCTGGGCATTTATTTTTATTTTGAGCATTGAGGAAATAATATGAGTGAAGTGCCTATGTTGCGACTAGCACTTAGCAGGGGATCAAAAATAAGAACTTCTATTACTGTTGCTGTTTTCTTGTTACTGTTTAGAGAATGGTCTCCAAAGCAGAGTGAGTTCATCCCAGGGGTTTAGGAAGAAAACATCAAGACTTCTACTTACATTTATTTTTAATCTCATCCTTTCCTAATTTAATTTTGTTTGTGCCATAGTGCATACATAATAAATAAACATACATATAACGAACAAGTGCCCAAAAATGTTTCGATGAAAAGTTTTGAAGATCATTGGACTAGTGGTGGACTGATGTTTAGACTTGTGGATAGATGAGGTGGGGGACAGAAAAAAAGGTAAAACAATAGTTTGCTCCACATTTTCTAAGGACCCAGAGATAGGTTTTCCTAGGAATACTGGTATTAGTTGCTTCTTGTGGATGGGTTTGGGATGCAGAGTGTCCAAATGGCCACACGCTGGAAAATTAGCAGATTCAGGGATTTTGGGTGTTTTAGAGTGAGATAATTATAAAACGAAAACAAGTCTCCACCTTTCATTGCTCATTGCCAAATTACATCCTGACCTTCATGTCAGCATCTGCCAGCTTCTCCTCTAGCCCACTCTGCTGAAAAAGCAGGCCCAGAGGTCTTTTTGGAATTGCGGATCTGCTCAGTCACTCCCTGGCACAAGGTCTTCAGTGATCCCACCCCCTTGACCAGAACCCAAGCTCCTCTGAGACCTGCAGGGCTCTCCCGGCTCTCCCTCCTGCCCTCTGCTGACATTATCTCCAGGCACTGCCCCTGCCCTCGGCACCACTGCATTCTGGGTGTTTCTGTTTCCCACTCAGCACAGGCTGTTCCCTTGGGCAGACACACTTGCTTGTCCCATCACCAGCTCTTTCCTTCTCAATCTTCAGGAGTCAGTGCAAATGGAAAAGCCTTTTTTCACCGCTCCATCTCAAGTCTATCCCCTTCCCGCCCTGCATTATTATCACAGGTGTTCTTTTCTTCACCGTGCTTACCATTCTCTGAAATCATCTTGTTCTGTCCTTTGCTGGCGGTTGCAGCCTGTCGGTCCCACTGACCGCCCAGAGCCTCCTGAGCACGGGGCACAGGGAAGCTGTCAGCAAAGATCTGATCTATGAACAGATCAAAGAGGGAAGGAGTAAATGAAGTCACGTTGACTCAAGTGAACTTTTTAATTTACAAAGCACTTCCTCATACTTTACTTCATTTAATTCTCCCAAGACCCCAAAGAAATAGATATTATCATCACTTTTGTATGGAAGGAAAGAGTTCAAAGAAGCGTCTGGTCCAAATTCACTCCACTGACGAGCCCAGGAGCAGCTCCCCTGATTTGGGTACCACACTCCTCGCAGTGTGTGAGGCCACGTGGGCGAGTTAGGTGTAGAATTATTTCATGATTCTCCAACATGATACTGCGGGTAAACACATCCATGTTTCCCTTGGTCCTGCTTCTAGAAATCAGTTTGGAGCATTTGCAGTTTCCAAGAACATAAATAAAATCTCCGGTGGTGGTTTTCATTTCACCAAATGGCGGTTTGAAACGTTTAGGTTGGCACTAACGAGGCTCGTATTTATTTATGAACTGTCTAGTGCCTACGTATAAAAAGCTTCCTGAGAATGTGCAGCCCAGGTACCCGGAAGACGAAGGCCTTTACATCGGGGCAAGACTGGAGGTGCCGAGAACCAACCAGAACATCATGGAGAACAGGTTGCTGGTGCAGGAGCCCGTAAGCTCTCAGCCCTGCTCCCTCACTGTAGCCCAGGAGGGATTCATGGATGCTGTCTATCCTGTGGGCCATCACTGCAGCGTGGTACTCGTTTCCTCCTGAGAGTGTCTGCAGAGCGGTTCATTCTTTTTTTTTTTTTTTTTTTTTAATTTGTCCTCAAACATCACACCCTGTCCTCTGCTCAAATCCCATCTTCTGCAAGCTGGATTCAGGCTCCTCCTGCTAAATCTGATATTGGCAACCTTTTCCCAATTCCCAGAAATTTTTAATTGTCCGAAGATAGAATGTTCTCAATTGTTTTTCTCCTTGGTTGCCTTTCTTAAATTTTTGACGAATAGAAAATACATTTTTCTTAAGCAACCCTTTAATATTTTCTTAAACTTTTTTTGAGGAGAGGGGGTTGAAAACTATATCTTAAATGAATTCTGGGGGCATTAGTGAAAACTCAATTTCTAATAGAAACAGAGACTTTAAAATATTTACGGGGCAGGGGGAAGGTGCATGAAATACGTATGTTGATAGAGAATTTCCCTGCAAACGCTGTTTATTTTGTAAACCATTTTCTGTCCCTCTGCTTGATCCCCAGGGGAGGAGATGGTTCGGAGATGATGGAAGAATCCTAGCGCTGCCAAACCCCATCAGGCCATTTCCTTCAAGACCACCCATGCTGCCACAGGAGCAAGACATTAAGGCAGAACTCAAAACACTGTATAAAAAGGTAAACCTCCCTCCCCATTTTTAATACATGAATTTGCTTGAAAGTGCTTTGCTTTTTGAATAGCTTGGAATGATGAATTTGCAGCATTCTATTTTGACTTTCTTTTAATAATTCACTATCTTACACATGCAAAGCAAACAGCAGGCATATTATATAAGAGTGAGTCTCCTGCCCTCACCAAATCCCTTCTTAAACAAGGAATGAGTTTCCCATGTAGGAATGGCTAGGTCAGCATCTTTATTCACATATCCAGGTTAGCTGCCCTGATTTTTTTTCTTTTCTCTGTGTCATCTCACGTATACTGCAGGATTATTTCCCCCTCATTTTCTCTTTATTATATAACTGGAGATTTTCTATCCTTGCAAATCCTTTTTATGGTATGTTCCTCAGCTCTGGTACCACGCTGCCTGATTTGAGTCCTGGCCCTGTCACTCACTGGGCGAACTTGGCTCTCCCCGTCTCTGTGCTGCGATTTCTCCATCTATAAAATGGTAGTCATAATAGCATCTGCCTCCTAGGATTGTTGTGCAGATGGTTAAGATAATACATGAAAGTGCTTCAAACAGAGCTCAGCAAGGGCTGGCCGGTGTTGAATAGACAGTTGCCTGCTTTCAAATTTAATTATATTGCTCTTGCTTTCCTGAAGTGTCCAGCAAGGATCACCTCCTTCAGAAACTCATGTAATCATTTCAACACTGCTAGTGTGAAAGAGAATAAGGGGATATAAGATCATTCTATATAGCTATAGAGGGGCGTGTTGAACAGGGAAGACACAGGCCCAAGTCAGAGAATCTGAGCAGAGTCGGGTGTCCTACTGGGTTGTGCTTCGGGAAGCTCCCCTGACCACTCTGGAGCTGTTTCCTTAATTGAAAAAATCATCATCATCTCTACCTCATACGATTTTTGTGAGTATTGAGGTGATGTATGTGTTTGCACTTTTTTAAAATGAATTTCTATAAAATATTGCTATTACAGACAAATAGTAATGAGTGACTACTTTGTGCAGAAATGTGACCCTGGGAGTAGGCTTACAAAACAAGCATAAACCAAAGTCCTAGTCCGTGAGGGTTTTATCATCTATTTGCTTATATGACAAAGATGCATAATATAATTAGTGATCCAGACAATATCATCTTATGCATGCGTAATAATCCATCACTTTATCTCTTCATCCATCCAACCATTTCAGCAAGAAACACTGATATAATGAAGCAAAAAATTATGGGTTAAAATTAGAAAATAGAAGAGCAATTACTATGGAGAGTAGGATCTTGAGGGAGCCACTTAAGGTTCATCTTATATGTCTCCTTTAAAAGTTCTGAGCTAATTGGGAAATGCACAGGAATCAGAGAGGGATGCAGATTTCAGTTGCAACTAAGGATAAAGCTGGACAGCAGGAGGCTGCTTGGACACAAGACCAATTGGGCTTCTGGCTCCATCTCCCAAGAGTTCTGTCCCCCCATCTAGAGAAGGGCCCCAATGAGTTCACCACGTGGACTGCCACGGAGAACCCACGGGGGCAGTGAGCAGGCTGTCGGGAAAGAGCTGAGAAGGGACAGCTAGAGGCCACCGGTTACTCTGCCCAGCAAAGAACTTGGACCAATGGATCCTGGGCTCCAGTTGACTCTCTAATCAAACAGTCTTCCTTCTCTTTTGAGAAGGAGCCAGTGGGGATGGGAGAGTGGGGAGAGCACAGAGAGTTTCCTCCCAATACTCTTGAGAGGGGAGACCTTCCTATCTTGTGGGCAGAAATAGGAAAGTAGAGGAAGATAATAGTTCCACTACGAGGGGCTGGTCATCCTGCATCACAGAGCAAAAGTTAGAGAAGGGAGAAATCTAAAGGGGCTGAAGTCTTCCAAGGTCATTTCATAGAAAGTTAGGCTTCAAACATAGTAAAGCATAGAGACTCTGCCAGCGTGCCTAAGAAAGAAGCAAAGGTTATATTAGAGGTTATAAAGAGGTAGGAATAACCTCTTTGTTTCTCCTACCTCTTTGTTTCCTACCTCTTTGTTATTCCTACCTCTTCGTTTCTCCGTAACAGGTTGCCTATTAATTTCACTGTTGATTTGTATACCTCAGTCTTTTTTTTTTTTTAATGTGTTTATGGAACTTTCTAGTAATTCAAAAAACAATGCATTACTTTCAGAGTTAATTTTTTACAGTTCTATTGATTT
This sequence comes from Eschrichtius robustus, assembly GCF_028021215.1. Taxonomy (NCBI): domain Eukaryota; kingdom Metazoa; phylum Chordata; class Mammalia; order Artiodactyla; family Eschrichtiidae; genus Eschrichtius; species Eschrichtius robustus. The sequence goes on along the minus strand of NC_090827.1, from coordinate 109,466,935 downwards.
ACTAACTTTTACCTTTTCTTACATTTATTCAGGTCTGTCTAATGCCAAAACTCATTTTTTCTCCCCTCTGTTCCATGTAATAGGCTTGCCTTTAAGAAGCAGTGTTAAATGCATCTGGCCTATATTTTCAGTCTAATGTCCAAACATACCTTATATCTGGGAGTTTTGACACGATGCAGGAGCAGAGAAATAGATAAACAGGCAGTGATTGTTTTCTTTATAGATTGTTAATCTATCTTCTCTCTCCTTCCTCCACTACCCTGAGAGTAACGAAGGGCAAATACTGTTTTATTCCTCTTCTAACCCTCGCACTTAGCAGGAAGCCTGGCATGTAGGAATGCCTCAGTAAAAGTGTGAATTGAATATCATTTAAATGACTTAGTTGAGCTGAATGGATCTAGAAGAAATTCCTTGTTTTCTACTCCTCTCCTTAACTCGGCTGTCTCTCCTATAAAACAGTAGCCCTCTTAGCGCCTGGCTTCATCCTGGCAACCAAATGATGGAAAACCAAGTCAGTGTGCTAGATCAGGAATTGGCAGTTCCTTGAGCCGTTAATGGAGCTTGATGAATTTACACTTCAGAGCTCTCAGGTCTGATGCTAACCCAGCAGGACTGACCAAACCCATCCTGGATGGGAGTCAAGCCTGGCTCTTCTTTGGTTAGACTGCCAATTCAAATGAGGGAGTGTATGTCCTCCCATTAGGTAAATTAGGAGGTTTATTTAGAAGGGGGTTGGTATTCAGCCCTCCTTCTTTGAACATTTTCCTTAATTACGGAGGGAAAAGAAGGAGTTTTTAAAAGCGAAATATGCTGCTGCTCCTAAATTGAGATTCTTTTTTAGAGACCATTAAAGATAGAGAAATGCAAAAAGAGATTAGATATTGTGCAAAGAACAAAGTTAAACCTCAAATGAGAAAGATTGCAATTTAATACCTCATAAGTAGTAACTAAATAAAAAAATAAAAAATAAAAATTCCAAATGAGACATTGCAGGTAAAACATAAACAATATTATGCAGTTTGTTAAGCATAATAGCAAAGTAAGTTTAGGGTTGCTGAAAGCAGTTCCAACAGCCTCCATCCTTCCTTCTTTCCTTCCTTCCTTCCTTCCTTCCTTCCTTCCTTCCTTCCTCCTGCCTTCCATCCTACCTTTCCTCCTGCCTTTCTTCTTTTCTTTTTAATTCTTTCCATCCTCAACTGAGTCTACTATATTCTTAGTTGTGCTAAACTCTGGAAACTCAGAGGTAGCAACATTCAAACTTGGCCTTAGAGAGACTTTGTGCCTAGTGGGGGGGAGACAGAAATGTCATCAAGTGTTAGAGGCACAGTGATTAGAAGTCAACGTGGCATTCCCAGGGACATATGTGTAGCTGCCTCCTCTTTTTTCAAAACTGCACACTAATCTGAGGAATTTAGCAAAATTCCAACCTCCTTGTTAATCACGACTTGATAAAACTATCACTTTCCCCTTCCACTATTCTCAGCCATTTTTCACAGAAGCATTGGTCCCCTACTGTGTAATGAGCACCGCAGTAGTCAACACTCTTTGGGTTGCAAGTGACAGAAACCCATTGCAAGCTAGCTTAAGCAAAGAGAGAACTTGGTGGCTTACAAAACTGGGAAGGATCTGGAGATAAATCACAAAATGAAGGAGGGGCTTTAGGAACTAGGACTCTGGGACTGGGGACTCGGTGCCAGCAGGTCTCTCTCTCTGCCTCTCTTTCTTCTGCTTCTCCTTGAATGTTGACTGGTCTCATTCTCTCCTGTTGTAGGCAGGCCAGAATTCTCCATGTGTTAGGACCCTTGATAACCTAAGCTTAGAAACTCCAGAGGAAAGGGATCATATCTTTCCCCAAGGTTCACATTATCAACACCAAGGACAAACTAGTCAGTTTTAAGTGGGACATATGCCCCCCCACCAACCTCATGTCCTAGAGATACACCCAGAAGATGGAGAATGAGAAAGCTTCCCAGAGAAGACCAGAACAACAGCTATAGAATCTACTGCAGGCTCTGGGCTGGATTCAGGTTCTGGTGCTACTATTTTCCCAGGACAAATATAGAAACTTTTATTTTAATTCCACCAATGATTGTTCTTTTTCTGTCCAACCTTAAAAATTTTTTCTCCATTGGCAAGCAACTCTGAACACACTGAGAACATCAGCAGATAATCCACGTGCATCACCTCTGATAGTTTTCCACTGAAGACCGAAGAATCAAATCAATTTTGAAATTAAAATAATATACCCTATAAATATTATTTATTTTTAGGAGAAATTTTTTGTACTGGTTTCATGATAGTTTTCAGAAAAGAAAACAGATACAACAGAAAGAAAGACAAGGAACTAGGGGTCTTTCTCCCTAATAGGAAGAGAGTTGGGGGTCTTTTGAGCAGTCTAACACAATGCCCACCAGGAGTTCTGGAAGCTTTTTCACTTGGTTGAGCTGAGCTGAAGGCAGAGACCAGCAGCAATCATTTAAACATGGGCTAATGAAGATTTGGGGGAGGGGACACAAAGTACAGCTGACCTAGGTAACATTAGGACCATACTACCGACATTACTTACTCATACTAAGAAGAGTACAAGATGGAACCTGAGGGCCACACCCTGAGCGACTTCAGAACTCTGCAACCCATGGTAAGAGGAACAGTAAAGCAAGGACCAGCAGGAGCCAAACAATTAGAGAGGAATTTTCCGTTAAGTCTGTGGATTGATGTTTAGTGGTACACATCTTTGTGAGGTGGGAATTTTTTAATTCATCCAGGTGGTCAGTGTGACAGTAAGACACAGAGTCACCACATGCAGATTAAAAGCCTCTAACACGAATGCAGGTTATAACTGGATACTTTTGCTTGAATAAAAGAAAAGAGATGGGCCTCCATTGTTGCGGTGTGAAGTGTAAGGATATTAATGTCAAAATTAGGACTTTGATAAGGTACAAAATATTGGAATATGACCCCTGTAGGGATGGGCTTTCCTCCCTGTAAATCCAAATGGAAGTTCAGTTCAGCATATTTTGGAAGGTACTGAGGTATAGTCAATGCATTCTTATTCAAGCATAGCATATTTGTAAACACATCCCAGTTTTACAAGAACAGTTTTAAAAAATAAAAAATCTATAGGTCTTCTCATCAAAGACAGACTTAATGTTATTTTATAGAAGAAACTTGTTCTTTTATGAAAGCATAGGGTACACTGTACAGGAGTCCTGTAGGAAATCGTAAGTTCTAAATATATATTAATTGTCTACTAATTTGGGGGGAAATAAGTATGAAATTGAATGGCTAAAAGGAACTAGACTCATATATCCTTACTCGTGAATACTGGTACAAAGCAGGCAACAAGACAACCCAACAACAAATTTACTGGTAAATGAAGACTCATGTTTATATGCTTTACTGTAAGTGCAAATGTTGGTACTATTTCAATGACTAATAGTAACTGAAAAGCAGATCACACTATATAACAAAGGTGAATACATTATTGGACATGTATACATGTACATACACACAGTGTGGCCTCCGTTTTCCGTGCTTAGTCTGATGGGGAGAATGTTAGGATCTTGTGATCTAGGATTCTAACTCTGGAGCCCCCTCTTCCAGTTTCCATCCCTCCCTCTGCACATCTCAGACTTCATCCTTCCTGCCCCAAGTTATAAAGATCACACCCCATTTTTCCCCTTTCAATCTATTGCTGCTCACAGACAGGCCTCACTATGTTGTAGGCAACCAAAACTCTCTATGGAGTTGTTGCAGGAAGGGGGACCCCTTCCAGGGCCCAAGCATGGGCTCTTGTCTAATGGCCAACAGTTCCCTAACAGAATGAACCAGGTGATACGTGTGAAGTGCTTTATATGATGCCTAGTGACCTACAAAATGCCAACTGGATCTTCTTCCTCAGCCTCCCATTTGTAAGATAAAGAGATAAAGGCACGGAGATGTGTAGTGACTTGCCCAAGGTTCCAGAGCAAGTTAGAGTTGGAGCCACAGCTAGAATCCAAGGCTTCTGGCCCCAGTTCAGCATCTTTACATAATACCATGAAGACGAATTAAATGAAGAGACTCCTGAACACGTTACCCGCAATTAACATCGGATAGACGCTTTACTTCTGACAAGAATATTTGCAGCTTCCAATTTATCTCATAACTTATAAATAATACATTTGGGCCACACAATCTTTTCTAGATAACATAAATAGCTTCCAAAAGCTCCTCTCTGCAAAGGGGAGGATCGAGTGAAGTGTGTCACACCCCACAACCTGACTGTAGTCAATGTCTAGGACAAGGAGAGAACATGAAGACACAAAATCAAAAAGGTGTCCTCCCCACTTTGGAGCTCTGCAACCTCCAAAACTAGATTCATCTACGAGCAGCAGCGATCAACATAGAATATCGTGATGAGTTTAAGGAAGAAAAACAGAGATTTATCTGACACACTGTACACCAAGTGATCCAGGAAAGTCCCGGTGGAAATTTCCACTCCTGTTTTCTACACACTCAGCTGCCCCATCTGTCTCTTCCTCTGTTATTTTGCAGACTGACTTTCTTCTTCCCAGGAAAACTAGGTGCCAGCATGAAGCTCGGTTCAGAATGTTAGTCTCTGGCTGCTGTCTACGAACTAAAAACTTCTCCACGTGGAGAGTATATCTATGATCCAAATCATGGTCAGTTTGGATTAGAATCTATGCTTCTCTCATTAAAAGAATTTCAAGGTCACCAGCTGCAAAACCCAAGATTTCCAGGAAATGGGATAGTCGCATGACAAAGATTAGGGCTATGACTCAGTAGAGATAAACCCTAAAAGACCTAGGAAAGCAAGATTGAAACTATTTCTTTTCTCACTCCTTGTCCTTCATTTTACTTTTCAAGTGTTCAGAAAAGGGCAGGCCCCTAAAACCCCAGGGAACAGGGAATGCAGCAAGGTCCTCCTGGCTTGATTAGGGTAGGAAATAGTTTGCATCTGACTTTTCCCATTGCACATCAGATCAGTACCTAGGAAGTGCGTTAACTGTGTTCCCTCTACACTCTGCTCTCTTTGGCAGGCAGTAAAATACATCCACAGAAGTCAGCATTTGATTGGATCTGGAGACCCTCCTGGAAATTTCCAACTGGACATTGATATTTCGGGTTTAATCTTCACACATCATCCCTGTTTTAGCCGAGAGCATGTTTTGGCAGCCAAACTGGCCCAGTTATATGACCAGTACCTTGCAAGACGCCAGAGACACAAGGCACAATTTCTTACCGACAAGGTACCCGTGATCTCTTCCATGCCAGTTGTTGAGGGGGTTGGTTCTCCTGAGGAGCCTAAACAACAAAAATACCTTCTAGCAGCAAATGCTCGTGTGCTTCCTTCATGTTCCCTCTGTCTAGGATGTGATGTGTTGACCTACCTAGAGGCAAAAGAAAGGATACGACCATGTACATTTAACGTGTGCAAATTCAGTGGCACACACTTGGTTGAAAGAACGATTCCTGCAAAAAGAGCAAGGAATCTCACCCACCGGCAGTGGGTAGCTGTGTCTTGCTTACATGATCTCATACGATGAGACCATTCATGGCCTGAGAATCTCTGTGTCCTTAGAGACATTCTCATTGTTATATGTAATTTACCCTAACATGGTACCTAAACAAAAGTCAGTTGTTTCAACTGATGCGTAAGGAAATGTCTATCCATTTTGGATTTACTTCTAATGTGACACTGTCCCGTGGAATTTCCATGGGTAGTTTTGACTATAGACAATTTTTGCCCTGATTTTAAAACCTTACTGCCCAAATAAGAGATAACTCCACAATATCTCCTCCTATAAGTCTATAATTTTATGCTCTCTTTATATCACAAGAATGTCATTGTACGTCCAGGCCCCAGAGAGACCCACCCCACCCCCACCTTGAAAGAAAACTTGTTTCTGAGACAGTAGAGTAAAAGTAGCATCTGTCATGAGCGGCTGGATCTGGGCCACAGAACAAGGATGGACACACACAGTTCTTTATTATTCCTTTTTTTTTTTTTTTTTAAAGAATAGAAGCAATAGCTCTCTGTCAAAATTCACTTCGGTGAAAGCATGGAGACAGCTGGATGCTTGCACATCCCTTCACAGGTTGCTGACATCATTTTGCCCTGGAGAAGTGGGTGGGTCCAAGCACATCACTTGTAGTAAGGAGTAGAGCTTCTAACTCAGATCTTGTATCCATATCTTTTCTAGCTCCAAGCTCTAAGAAATGCTGTTCAGATGGGCCTTAATCCAGCAAAGACTCCTAAGTCTCTCGAAACAACCCAAAAAACCGTCAATGAGTATAAATCTGAAATTCGGTGAGTAAAATCTATCATTATAACTACTGCTTTTTTTTCCCTATACTTATTGAGAGTTTATTTTTTCAGAGTTTTTCTGAATGCACTGAATACATTAAGCCAAATGAAATAACGAGATATGTCGATCATATTAACACCAAATTTGAAGTCCAAAAAATGAATGAAGATGGGAGGGGGCACAGGGGGAATAGGGTAACTTGCACACTCTGCTAGTGTAAACAAATATTGCTACAGCCACCACTTCAGAGAGCAGCTTGTCCAGAGACAAGCAAGGAGTTGAAAATGCCAGCAGACTAGGACCCGGCAATTCTGCTTCAGACACATGTACTCCAAGGAGCTGTGTGCGCATGTGCACCGGACACGTGTGCAAGCATTCCACACACCGGACATGTGTGCAAGCATTCCACAGCATCACTTACAAGAGTAAGAAGCTAGAGATAACCCCACACCAGAATGAACCCATCTGCTTCAATCTTATAATGAACGTCCCTCCCACAGTTAGAAGGACCAAATTAGATCTGCGTATATCATGGTTAAAATAGTGTTGAATGAAAAAATCCAGTTGTCAGAGGAGACTCGCTGTGTGATACAGGTCACAAGCCCTAAACAGCACGTGAAACAATACTCATGTGTTCCAGGTACACACATGTGTGTTACATACAGACGGAAAAGACACACATGCCAGTTTCTTCCTCCAGGGAGGGAGAGGAGGGGATGGAATGGAGAGGTCTTCAAATGGAACTCTAACATTGCAAAACAAACAAACAAACAAACAAAAATTCTGAGTAAATGTGAAAAAATGTTAGTAAGTGTCATATTATTTATTATATGTGCTCTTCTATATCTTGAAATTTTTCATAATTAAAATTCAAAACTTAAAACCCTGATCATTGCCAAACAATAAGGAAACATACAATGTAGAATGTGAACATTGATTCTAGAGTCCTATTTCTCAGGGAAAATCACGGTTAACAGTTTTTTGCTGGTTCTTCCACATATATATACATGTGTGTATACATATATATATACACAGATGTGTTTATGTGTATATATGTTACTTTTTTAAAGAATCACATTGCATCTACCACCTTGCAACTTGCTTTTTTATGTAAAATGCATCTGAGACCTTTTCCTATCATAGTACATCTAGGTCTACATCATTGTTTAAAAGCTGAACATTATATAGATTTTACATTCCCCATTAATAGGTGTTTGTATTATTCCTATTGTTTATTACTTTAAATTGTACTCTAACACTACTATATGTATATATTTGTGTACCTGTGTAAGTATTTCCACAGAATAAACTCTTAGAACAGGAATTAATAAATCAAGGGGTTTATCTTTTTAAATTTTTATTGGAGTATAGTTGATTTACAATGTCATGTTATTTTCTGCTGTACAGCAAAGTGAATCAGTTACACATATACATATATCCACTCTTTTTCAGATTGTTTTCCCATATAGGTCATTACAGAGTATTGAGTAGAGTTCCCTGTGCTCTACAGTAGGTCCTTATTAGTTATCTATTCAAGGAATTTAAATGTATACTTTTCTCTTTACAATCTACCCTTGAGTTGGAAGTTCTCCTACCAAAGTGAAAACTAGTGATGTTTGTATACTGTAGTTGTAAAAGTATGAAGAGTATGTTTAAAAATGAAAATTCTTACTTGTGTCAAAAGAAAAGCATATATCCTCCTCCTTGTGAAAGTAATTTTTGTTTTAGTATACACTGAGTAAGAAAAAGTGACAAAAAGCTACTCTGGATACAATGAAGGTTTGATATGGAATTGCATTTATTAATCAGTATTTGAGAAACAGTGGCAGAATTGTGTGTGAGTCCTACAGACCATGCCAGGTGGACCCATGGATCGCAGACCCATTGCAGACCTCCTGCCACCCCTGGAGACGGAAACCACTGAGATTCAGCATTTCTGATGCAGTGAAAGAGTGGATTTTAGTCCTTTACTGACTTTTCACGTGGTGGTAAAGCCAATTCTAAGCAGGTGGTCTGTTCCGGGATATCTCATCAAGGGGACCTGTTCCCTGAAGCCCCCTGGGAGCTGCTGATGGGCCGCCTTGGAGCCCACCCCTGGGTATCTGATAGGTCCCAGGTTGGGGCGGCTAACCTCAGCCAGTGACGCATTTTCCATCTTATTTTCCGTAAGTGGCATCATGACCACGTTGCTCGTCCTCTGCACTGGAACCAGGCTGTATTAGGAAAGGAAACATGGGTGTTTGTGCAATACAGGGGGACACTTTTTATTTAACCCTCTCCTGGAACTTCACCCTCACATACGCTCAATCTTGAACAAATAAAAAGTCTAGGATCTCAGATCCCCATCCAGCTACCGCTTTATCCCTGTATTTCGCTTCACAGCCAAACTTCTGGCAAGTGTTTACTAGTAAGTATTTTAGATGTAAATTTGGTCAGTACTGCTGTCTCTACTCCCTCCCCTCCCCTTCGCTGTCCCGTCTAGCCTCTTTCCTGCACCCACCTTTGCCCTGAGGCTGATCTTGCCACAGTCCTGGGGAAGCTCCGCGTTGCTAAGCGGAAGGGGACCTCTCAGCCCCCCTGGTACTCGGCATTGGGCACTGTCCCCACAGGGTGCCCGTTGAGACATTCTCTTCCCTTTACGTCCACGCACCACCCTCTCTCTCAGATGCCCTCACCCCTCTTCGGCCACCTGTCCTTCCCGCTATCCTTTGCCTAATCTTCCTTCTTTGCCCAGCTTCTAAATGTTCAGAGTTCCTCCCAGGACTTTTTTCTTTTTAATCTTTTGTTAATCTGCATTTTCTCCTGAGATGAATCCAGTCCTGTGGTTTTAAATATCATCTAGATGCCAATGTGGCTCCCAAAGTTTCACCTCTGGGCTGGACCCCTTTCCACACTCCAGACCCCATCTACATCAGGCTTCAGAAAAGCGTTACCGGGCTCCCTAATCACAGTTGCTTTTTCCTCTTCCTCCATAGGCTGGCAACAACCTGTAATTAAATATTCTTTCGTGATTCTTTGCTTCTCTAGCTCATAGGTCAAATTTTACTTGCTAAGCGTTCTTTTTAGCATTTCTAAGAAACTATCTTGTCAGGGACTAAAAAAGGAAGAAGAAACTATATCAGAAAGGCTTAAGGTGTCATATAACTCAGTAAAATAATTTTATATTGCACTTTTTTTTAAAGGAGGCAGGGGAGATAGCTGCTAAAGGCATGAGAGAAGAACAGACCACTTGGTAATGACAGATAATATTTGTGGACCACTTACCAGATGTCAGACATGGTTCTAGTATTAATTAACTCGTTTACTCCTCCCAGCAACCCTGTGAAATAAATTCTGTTATCATCTCTACTTTACAGATAAGGCATGTAGAAGTAAAGTAGTTTGCCCAAGGCCGGCTAGAACCAGCATTTAAATCTGGGTATCTTGGTTCCCACATCTGTGCCCTTAACCAGAATGCTTTACTGCTCCTCAAGAAGAGTGTTCCTTATTCTAGGTCATTGCCTCCTAGCTTTTTTAAGGTCTTCCGAGAGTCCCAAATCTTGGCTACCCAACCACCAACTGGCCACCAGCTTCTGCCTGCCACCTGCCTTTTCCATGACACCAATCGAATGATCAGAAACCTAGAGCTCTGTGTTTCTCTGCACCATCTCCAGACTAAGTCATCACAAGTACAACCAACTTCCAGACACAGGCCTTCCTTCTGGAGTTCAGGAGGTCATGATTCATGAAACACTGTGGCTATGGTTTCCTAGGGCACTCTGTCAGTCGTTTATCTATGTGTCTGTCTCCTGAGCTAAGCTATAAACTCCCTGAGAACAGAGACACCTACTATCTCCTAGGAACCACTTCTGAATCCCCTGGAATGACACCTGATACTTGCCCAAGAAAAAAAAAAATCTAATTAATTAACTAACTAATGGCATAATAGAGTACATTTGGATTCTGGACTTGGCTATTATTTGTAGAGGGGGCTTAAAGTAAGGCATTAAATAATTCCCAAACACTTTAAATAATATCAATCACAGTGAAAGCATTTTCACATGAAGCCTCTTCAAAGCAAGCCAAAAATATCGCTAATCTAGTCAGCACTGAAAACTCACCAAGGGATGTAGTAACATTACTTCATCTCCTAAATGTAGGACTGGTGATTAGTGTTAACACAGGCAGACTTTAATATACTTGTTAACTGGGACAGCAACATACTTTCCTGTTTATCATAGTTTAGTCCATGAGAACTACGTTTACTGGGCCCCTTATTTTCATAACTTCAAAAGTGGCTGTTTAAGATTACACAGTATTAATGGGAATTTTAAATGGTAATTTAGTTTGATTGAAGTCAGATTCTACTGGAGAAAACAAAATCAAATAACCTATAAAAACAGACCAGCATCCTATTGACTTCAAATTTGCATTCATATTTTTGGTTTTCTAGTACTTAAGAAATATCGTAGCTGTGAAATTAACTATACAATCACTATAGCATTATTAGTTTCTTTTCCTAATTTGCAAACACACCTAAATAACTTTTAAATATATATCCATGTATTATATCTTGTAGGCAAACAAGAAAACTGCGTGATGCTGAACAAGAAAAAGATCGAACATTGCTTAAGACCATCATAAAAGTCTGGAAAGAGATGAAATCCCTTCGAGAGTTCCAGAGGTTTACAAATACACCCTTGAAACTTGTTTTGAGAAAGTAGGCTTTTTCAAAAATTGTTTTATTGGGTTATATCATGCATAGGGGGAAATGTTTTAAACATAGATACAATTTTTAAAATAATTTTAAAAATAATAATTACAAATGAATAACCATGTGCAACTCCCCAAGTTAAGAACTAGAACATTACTAGTATCTGAGCATCCCCCATGTTCCTAACCCCAATTACATCTCCTCCGTCCCAGAAGTAACCATTTTCTGGACTTTTATGATCAGTGTTTCCTTGCTTTTAGTTAGTAGCTTTGCCATCTATGTGTAATCTCTAACAGTCTAATATTGCCTGTATCTGACTTTTCCATAAGTGAAAGTATATTGTGTTGTATGAACACACACCTGTTTAGTGACATAAAGGGAAGAGAATGTCTCTTTAGTGAACACACACCTGTTTCTTTTCTTCAATACCACTGCAGATTCATCTCCTTTTTTGGCACACAGTTGTAGTTAATTCTCTTTGCTTTATAACACTTCATTATATGAATATAACAAAATTTGTCTATTTTACTGTTGATGGACATTTAAGTTGATTCCATTTTTCAGCTGTTATAGACAGCACTTCTTTTTTTTTTTTTTTTTACATTTTAAAAGAATGAATTTTATTTCTCAAAATTGTTATAAAAATGTTACTCGGTTTTCAAGTACAATTCATCATTTCTTAAGTGCCCACTCTGTCATGCATTGTGCTAGGCTCTTGGGCTACGCTGATGAAGGAGATAAACATCATCTCTTTCCTCCCAGAGCTTCCAGTTTGGGAGTGAAGGGGACACAGATGATAAAATTAGACAGCACTTCTATAGACGTTTTTGCATGTGTCTTTTTAGGGTGCATGTGCCTAAGTTTTCCAGAAATATACCTGGAAGTGGAATTGTCGAGTCTTAGGGGATGTGCTTCTCCAAATACTTATATGCTGATTGCAGACACTTTTCCAGCGTGTTTGTGCTGACTTACAGTTTGACCAGTGTTCCCATGGGTCCATGTCACCCGTATCAGCCATATCACCTGATGTTGTCAAACATTAACATTTTGCCAATCTGATGGCGTGTTTTAATTTATATTTCTTATGCATGAATTGGCCATTTTGAATTCCTCTTTTTCAAAGTGTCTGTTCAAGGCTTTTGCCAATTTTTGAACTGGATTGTTTGTCCTTTTGTCTTTTCCATAATTTGTAGAAGTTTGGTATATATCCTGAACATGAGACCTTTGTCGATGTGTGTTGCAGAAATCTTCTGTAGTTGTCTTTTTAGTAGTTTGCTGCTTTTTGAAGAATAGTAATTCTTAATTTTAAAGAGATAGAATATATTAGTCTTTTCTTTTCTGATCAGTGCTTTTTGTTTGAAGAAATCCTTCCCCTGAAACAAGTAGATATACTACTATATTGTCTCCTGTAATCTTCATAGTTTAATCTTTCAAATTCACCTTTAATCTATTTGGAATTGATCTTTGTGTGTGGTGTGGAGAAAGTATGCTTTGATAATATTTATGCAGCTGAACTGACTAGACTTTGGTACATAATTAAGAGTACAGTTATCACCACAAAACCATGTTCTGCATATTAATTCAAGAGCATCTCCGCTGGTTTCGGTCCCTTCCTGTTTGTTTCATCTGCATAAGTGATGTGCCCATACATCTACATGAAAAGTGACACATGAGGGCAATTATCTGATACTGTGCTTTGAAAACAGTCAGTTTTTAGCCAAAGATAGCTGCAAATTGTGATGCTGGGGGGTTGTAATTATCATAAAACTGAGAAAACATTCTGCAGTTTCCAGGACAAACACAAGACTGTGCTTTATGAGGGCAGGGACCTTGTCACCACTGGATATCTGGTCCCAGACAGCACACCTGCCACTTAGTATCTGCTCAGTTAATATAAAATATATAATATAATATGAAAACAAATTCAAATTCTGTCTGTCCCACAGAAATCATGGATGTCTTCCAGAAATCCCAGTGTTTTGGCTTCCATATTCCATCTTCCAGGCCATCCCTCCCATCCAGAAGCAGAACATAAATATTTACAAGATTGTTTTCTCCTTCCTTCCTTAAGTTTAGGATAAACAAAAATTTATAGGAAATTTACCGCTAAGGTCACCTCTAGGTTACAAACTTCCTTTTTGTGATACTTCACATCCCTTCCACCCATAAGTAGCTGTGTCCTAAATTCTTTCGGAGTGCCCTTTCTTCACATTCTTGATTCATCTAGCTACCTTATGATACAGCATTATTTCTTCCTGCAAAAATATTTAAATTTAAACTAGTTTATTCATGCCTCTGATTAACAAGGAGAAAAGCGAATGAATATATATCAGAGATGGAATATAACTTGGGGGCCAAATTTCTCTGATGTTTATAAATTTCAGGTGTTTCCCAAGTGATTTCTTCAGTAGTAGCTTTGTAAGAGTCTGCGCCTCGGGGGGCTGTTAACTGCTAACCCACCAGGCCACACGTGTACATACGCAAACGTTGGTCAGCTCTAGGCGCTTGACTAAGTTTCTCTAAAAAGGAGCTGGAACTTTAGGAGAGTTGAACCTGCAGGCCAGACCATACTGACCACATTAGGAGATAAGCACAGGGGATGCGTTGAAACAACTCTGAAGTGCTGGGTGGGATGTGCTGGATACCATGCTTGCCCTCCCCCGCCCTCCTGGGGAGTCACACTGTCCATCCACATGTAAAGGGCTCTGCGAAGCCCTTTACAAAGCAACACGGAAACCTTCACATTTGTTCAATCTCGTGTTGATTTGGCCACAGCACCTTTTTTTTTTGTAGGGCACCTCATAGAACCAGCACTCTACAGAACACACCGTGGGAAGCACTGCTCTGGGTCAGGCTGAACATTAATGCACTGTCAGCAGAATCATCAAAGGAAAATTCAAATTGTCAACCCAAAGTCAAAAAGTAGTTTCAGGGATTTGGTAGCAGCGTAATGAAGTGGTTCCTCAGAGACTTGAAGAATTAACAAAATAACTACAATGAAACTGCTGCCCCTGTCAGCTGAGAATTTGCAGGCACTGTGTCAGGGTGCCATCTGGATCATCTAACTCAGCGTGGCTTTGTTGCTTAGTGTAAATAGATTGGGCTCATATTGCAGCTCTTCCATTCACCAGCTGTGTGTTCTTGGGAAAGTCACTTAACCTCTCTGTGCTGCAGTCTCCTAGTGTATAAAATGCTGAAGGTAACAGTATCTGCCTCACACGGTTGTGTGCTCACCTGTGCAAAGCTTTTAGGAGAGGAGCTGCCACAGAGCAAGCCCAATACAGGTATTTGCTGCTATTATTACTCTATCACTTAATTTCAAGAAATAACTAAGGTGCTATAAATTATTTTAAAGGGAAAAAGTTGACCAGAAAGCTGATGAAGAAGCATATGAAGCAGAAATTCAGGCCGAGATAAGTGAATTGTTGGAAGAGCACATGGAAGAGTACGCACAGAAGATGGAGGCATACAGAAGTGCACAGCAGCAGCGGAAAGCCTGGAAGAAAGCCCAGGTCTGCAAACAGCCTGGAACAGAGCTGACCTGGGGGACAGGAAGGGTCTAGGTAGAGGCACCTTGAGACAGGAGGAGGGAAATGGGCAGGCGGACTGGGGTCCCCTGCCTGCTGCACTCTGTCTCCCTCCCAGCCCCCTCGCCAGGGGACAAAAGGATGAGAGAATGAACTGATGAATGCACTTGTTGAAAAAGCCACCCAGCCTGCTGATACCAGAGAAAGTTTTTTCCAAAAACAGTTCTCTGTATCATCCTGTGGCTGTTTGAGTGAACCAGCAATAACCTGGTAATCACTCACGTGCCTGTCAAGCTCTGTGATACATATTTTACTATTTTACGTGGCTTACCCTATCTGATGTAGGGTATTGGTGCTTCTGGGCTTCCCCCAGAAAATTATATAACTTTATACGTATGACCTTGCAAAACTGGGACAATAAGTAATAAATAATCCAGGGACACAATAAGTAATAGATCAGGGTGACCTGCAGTGTCAGTTGTATTCACAAGCCTTACTTTAATTTCAAGATGTATCCTTGGGACTTCCCTGGTGGTCCAGTGGTTAAGACTCCGCGCTTCCACTGTAGGGGGCACAGGTTCGATTCCTGGTTGGGGAACTCCCGCATGCTGCGTGTGCAGCCAAAAAAAGATGTATCCCTGGTCTTTAGAACCAATACTAATGAGCAGATGAATAGTTAACTTTTTTAAGCTCTCTCTAGGGACCAGGCACTGTGATAAGTTCTTTCCAGACATTACCTCATTTCAAGAGCCCTGGAAAAAGTTTCCTGTAATTGTTCCCACTTTGTAGACGAGAAAACTGAGGTATGGAGAGGTCAAATGGCTTAGTGAGCTGCCTGAGTGCACACAGCTGGTTGAGGTGGAGCTGGGTTTGCATCCAGGTCTATCCGATTCTGAAGACTGTGCTTTTCAAAGAAATTCCAAAATTCCTGTTTGACATAAGGTTGCCTCTTACCCAACAGAGGGCCAAAAAGAAGAAAAAGAAACAAGCAGTCGAAGAACATCCTGATGAGATGAAGGAGCCAGATCCCGGGGAGGAGCCTGTGAAACCCGTCCCTCCAGAGCCCACAGATCGGGCTGTGATAGAGCAGCAGGTGAGGGAGAGAGCAGCCCAGAGCCGGAGGAGGCCCGGGGAGCCCACGCTGGTCCCAGAGTTGAGCCTTGCGGGGAATGTGACACCCAACGACCAGTGTCCCAGGTGAGCAGATGCTCCAACCATGAATAAGGTTGACATGTGACACACACACTGCACCATTTGGAGTGTACATCTCCTGACTGACGTGGAATGATCAGGAGAATCGTGAAGTCTCTGTAGATATTTATTAGGTTGGACGATATGAAATTGCAGGTATTTGTCCAGATTTTGGTGATTTCATATGGTTCACCCGCCCAACGCATCCCCACTGGCCACTCAGGAGCTCATTACCAGAAGCTGCCTGTAGGGGGCACTCTGCACCGTGCCTGCCTGCATGGCTTCTGGTTTGGAGCCTTTATCTGTAACCTCAGTGTGTCTTTTTTGTCCACTGCTGGCACACCCCCCCCCGTCCCTGGCACAGACACCCAGATCTCTCCTTGGCCCTTGATTTCAGCTGCTCCGTAGGCCAGCTGCTCTCTTTGAAGGCCTCACAGAGCCTCCCAAAGGAATTGTGGATATTCCCTATAGCTTGAGATAAAGTCAAGGCCATCTGAGGCACACCCTCCAGATCTGGTAGAATTGCATC
Organism: Eschrichtius robustus; assembly: GCF_028021215.1. NCBI lineage: Eukaryota > Metazoa > Chordata > Mammalia > Artiodactyla > Eschrichtiidae > Eschrichtius > Eschrichtius robustus. The sequence continues at coordinate 109,450,684 of NC_090827.1, read as the reverse complement.
TCTAGTCATTCGTATGTGATCCCTAAAAGTTATATAACGTTTATAAATCTATACATATAATAAGTTCATAAACACACATATGTATGTTCGTCCTTTTTTTAGAAATTTATAATTTAATAAAAATATTTTAAGTTTGCTATTTATTTCTTTCCTATACTTTACAGAGATGGGTCTCAAAGTGTAACCCCAGGACCAGCACCATCAGCATCCCTGGAGAACTTGTTGGAAATTCTCAGGTTCTACTGAGACCTGCTGAATCAGAAATTCTGGGTTAGGGCCCAGAAAACTGTGTTTTCACAAGGTTTCCAGGTGATTCTGATGCATGTTAAAGCATACTGCTATCTATTAAAGGAAATATATTGAAATAATCATTACCACCAGATCCCAGGCCTAATGCTCCAGTACCCAGAAGACCTATCATGAACACAGGGAATATCTCAGACTTGAATCTTCAATATTCCACCATAGAAAGTGAGAAGTCAGCATCGGAGATATTAGGATGCAGGGCTTAACTAGGATGTCTTTATAAGACCCCACAGTCTTCTTAGTTTCGAACTTCTATTAATATGCTAATAACTTACTTTTACATTGTAGCTTCCTGTGCATTTTCATGGGTTCTCTCAACTTCGTAGCATTCAGATGCTATACATAAGTAAACTGTTCCCCAGCACTAAATTAGCTACTTTCAGGCCACAAATACCATACCATATAACTTCGTTATGAACATTCAAAATATGTGATTTTGAGCATGTTTTTTAAAGGGAAAATTTAGGCTTGATTTTACAGTCCTTTATGGTGAGTCCCATTTTGACCAAGAATGTATACCTCAGTCTGAAGTTTCTGGGTTTTCACTAGGCTTGGGGACTATAAACCAGATTGCCCCAAGCCAATGATTATAAGCTACCCTCTTCATCAGGCCATCAGGTCAAAGGGGGCCATGCAGAAGACGGAGATGTTTTAGGTCTGTTGGTGGCATGGGGTTGAAGTATTGGGAATAAGCCTTTAAAAAACCCTGAGTGAAGTCTTTGGGGGTCTTGGATATTTCTCAAGATTTGTTGTTAAATGTCTTTTATAGAAAAAAAATATATATTCAAGTCAACTGAGCAATTTCATGCCTGGGATGGGCCTAAATTATGGAGAGGTAAAAAGTTAAAACTACCCACTCAATTTAATGAGTACAGAATTTCTATTTGGGATGATGAAAACATTCTAGAGAAGGATAGTGGTGTTGGTTGCACAACATTGTGAATGTACTTAATGCCGCTGAATGGTATACTTAAAAATAGTTACAGTGATAAGTGTTATGTTGTGTCTATACATCATAATATAAAAAAAAAAAAACTACCACCCAAAAAACCCTGAGTGTGTTTTAGATTTTTATGTTCTAACCTTTTAATTTCCTTAACAAACTTGAGTTGCTATTGGCTTAACCAATAACTGGAGTTTGTAGTGGGCATCTCTGCAAATATGTACAATAAAACTAAAGACCGCTCTTGAAGGTTTTGATTTTTTTTAACTTCCTGGCTATAAGAATGATATGCTTGGAGAGACCTTCAAGATAGTGGAGGAGTAAAACGTGGAGATCACCTTCCTCCCCACAAATACATCAGAAATACATCTACATGTGGAACAACTCCTACAGAACACCTACTGAACACTGGCAGAAGACCTCAGACTTCCCAAAAGGCAAGAAACTCTGCCACATACCTGGGTAGGGCAAAAGAAAAAAGAAAAAACAGAGACAAAAGAACAGGGATGGGACCTGCACCTCTGGGCCAGAGCTGTGAAGGAGGAAAAGTTTCCACACACTAGGAAGCCCCTTCACTGGTAGAGATGGGGGGTTGGCGGGGGGAAGCCTCGGAGCCACGAAGGAGAGCATAGCAACAGGGGTGCGGAGGGAAAAGCAGAGAGATTCCCGCACAGAGGATCAGTGCCGACCAGCACTCACCAGCCCGAGAGGCTTGTCTGCTCACCCGCTGGGGCAGGTGGGGGCTGGGAGCTGAGGCTCCAGCTGCAGAGTTCAGATCCCAGGGAGAGGACTGGGGTTGGCTGCGTGAACACAGCCTGAAGGGGGCTAGTGCACCACAGCTAGCCAGGATGGAGTCCAGGAAAAAGTCTGGAACTGCCTAAGAGGGAAGAGATCATTGTTTTGGGGTGCGCGAGGAGAGGAGATTCAGGGCACTGCCTAAATGAGCTCCAGAGATGGGTGCGAGCCGCGGCTATCAGCGTGGACACCAGAGACGGGCATGAGACGCTAAGGCTGCTGCTGCAGCCACCAAGAAGCCTGTGTGCAAGTACAGGTCACTATCCACAGCTCCCCTCCCGGGAGCCTGTGCAGCCTGCCACTGCCAGGGTCCTGTGATCCAGGGACAACTCCCCCGGGAGAACACAGGGTGCACCACAGGCTGTTGCAACGTTATGCTGGCCTCTGCCGCCGCAGGTTCACCCCGCATTCCATACCCCTCCCTCCCACCGGCCTGAGTGAGCCAGAGCTTCCAAATCAGCCACTCCTTTAACCCCCTCCTGTCTGGGCAGGGAACAGACACTCTCAGGCAACCTACAAGCAAAGGTCAAAATTTAAATTTGGGGCCAAATGCAAAGCTGAACCCCAGGAGCTGTGTGAACAAAGAAGAGGAAGGGAAATTTCTCCCAACAGCCTCAGAAGCAGCAGATTAAATCTTCACAGTCAACCTGATGTACCCTGAATCTCTGGAATACCTGAATAGATAACAAATCATTGCAAAATTGAGGCGGTGGACTTTGGGAGCAACTGCAGACTTGGGGCTTGCATTCTGCATCTAATTTGTTTCTGCTTTTATGTTTATTTTAGTTTAGTGTTTAGAGCTTATTATCACTGGTAGACTTGTTTATTGATTTGGTTGCTCTCTTCCTTTTTTTTTAATATATATATTTTTTTCATTTTTCTCTTTTTGTGACTGTGCATGTGTGTGTATGCTTCTTTGTGTGATATTGTCTGTATAGGTTTGTTTTTACCATTTGTCCTAGGTTCTGTCTTTTTTTAGTTTTTATTTTTTTAGTATAGTTTTTAGCACTTGTTATCATTGGTGGATTTGTTTTTTGGTTTGGTTGCTCTGTTTTTTCTTTCTTTCATTTTCTTTTTCTTTTTTTTAATTACTTTTTAATTTTTAATAATTTTTTTAATTTTAATAACTTTTTATTTTATTTTATTTTATTTATTTATTTCATTCCTGTTTCTTTTATTTTTCCATTTACTTCTGAGCCATGTGGCTGACAGGGTCTTGGTGTTCCAGCCAGGTGTCAGGCCTGTGCCTCTGGGTTGGGAGAGCTGAGTTCAGGACGTTGGTCCACCAGAGACCTCCTGGCTCCACGTAATATCAAATGGCAAAAGCTCTCCCAGAGATCTCCATCTCAACGCTAAGACCCAGCTCCACTCAATGACCAGCAAACTACAGTGCTGGACACCCTATGCCAGACAACTAGCAAGACAGGAACACAACCCGCCCCCCCATTAGCAGATAGGCCACCTAAAAGCATAATAAGCTCACACACACCCCAAAACAGATGACCGGACGCAGTCCTGCGCACCAGAAAGACAAGATTCAGCCACATCCACCAGAGCACAGGCACCAGTCCCCTCCACCAGGAACCATACGCAACCCACAGAACTAACCTTAGCCACTGGGAGCAGACACCAAAAACAACGGGAACTATGACCTGCAGCCTGCGAATAGGTGACCCCAAACACAGTAAGTTAAGCAAAATGAGAAGACAGAGAAAAACACAGCAGATGAAGGAGCAAGGTAAAAGCCCACCAGACCAAACAAATGAAGAGGAAATAGGCAGTCTACCTGAAAAAAAAAGTCAGAGTAACAATAGTAAAGATGAGCCAAAATCTTGGAAATAGAATGGAGAAAATACAAGAAACATGTAACAAGGACCTAAAAGAACTAAAGAGCAAACAAACAGTGATGAAAACACAATAAATGAAATTAAAAATTCTCTAGAAGTAATCAATAGAAGAATAACTGAGGCAGAAAAACGGATAAGTGACCTGGAAGATGAAATAGTGGAAATAACTACCACAGAGTGGAATAAATAAAAAAGAATGAAAAGAATTGAGGACAATCTCAGAGACCTCTGGGACAACATTAAACACACCAACATTCGAATTATAGGGGTCCCAGAAGAAGAAGAGAAAAAGAAAGAGACTGAGAAAATATTTCAAGAGATTATAGTTGAAAACTTCCCTAATATGGGAAAGGAAATAGTCAATCAAGTCCAGGAAGCACAGAGAGTCCCATACAGGATAAATAAAAGGAGAAACACGCCAAGACACATTAATTAAACTATCAACATTGCTAATCATTATAGAAATGCAAACCAAAACTACAATGAGGTATCACCTCACACCAGTCAGAATGGCCATCATCAAAAAATCTACAAACAATAAATGCTGGAGAGATTGTGGAGAAAAGAGAACCCTTTTGCACTGTTGGTGGGAATGTAAATCGATACAGCCACTATGGAGAACAGTATGGCGGTTCCTTAAAAAACTAAAAATAGAACTACAGTGTGACCTAGCAATCCCGCTACTGGGCATATTCCCTGAGAAAGCCATAATTCAAAAAGAGACGTGCCGCAATGTTCACTGCATCACTATTTACAATAGCCAGGACATGGAAGCAACCTAAGTGTCCATCGACAGATGAATGGATAAAAAAGATGTGGCACATATATACAGTGGAATATTACTCAGCCATAAAAAGAAATGAAATTGAGTTATTTGTAGTGAGGTGGATGGACCTAGAGTCTGTCATACAGAGTGAAGTAAGTCAGAAAGAGAAAAACAAATACCGTATGCTAACACGTATATATGGAATCTAAAAAAAAAAAAATGGTTCTGAAGAACCTAGGGGCAGGACAGGAATAAAGACACACACGTAGAGAATGGACTTGAGGACACGGGGATGGGGAAGGGTAAGCTGGGATGAAGTGAGAGAGTGGCATGGACTTATATACACTACCAAATGTAAAATAGATAGCTAGTGGGAAGCAGCTGCACAGCACAGGGAGATCAGCTTGGTGCCTTTTGTTCACCTAGAGTGGTGGGATAGGGAGGGTGGGAGGGAGACGCAAGAGGGAGGAGATATAGGGATATATGTATATGTATAGCTGATTCACTTTGTTATAAAGCAGAAACTAACACACCATTGTAAAGCAATTATACTCCAATATAGATGTCAAAAAAAAAAAAAAAAAAAGAATGATATGCTTGCCAGGATACCTCCTATCTTCTATTGGGATTCAAATGACCTTTAAGAATAGGAACATTTCTTAATCCCCTGCAGCCAGTGAGCAGTGACTCACCATCGGAAAATGTTAAGAAAAAGCTTGGATCTTGGAAAAGCAGAGTTGACCCAACTGCTACAATATGCTATTATATTTTTTGGTTAAAACATCCTACCCAAACATAAATCACTACTAGCCTTTATGGTCTGAACTCACTCCATTTAACAAATAATATAATTCTGTTTACTTTAAACTTTGGGATACAAATGTAAGGATTGTTTGAAATAATTAAGGAGACCGTAGCACAGTGATGCTTGAGCACAGTTCTAAATCCCCTGTGGCCTTTTCAGGGCCTCTTATTTCATATCACACATACTATTATATTAAGCTCTGCGAGACCTATGGCTGCCTTGGTTCAATGAAGGCTAAAGTGACTGAAACTCCAGCTCCAGTGTATCTTATTCTGGTCAGTGCTCATTTGTCGAACACTCCAGTTATACTTAGTAAAGGAATACTGACCCACCAGTGAATGGTCTCACTCTGCAGGGTGGAGGTCTTGCGAAGGGAAGATGTCAAGAGGCGCTCGCTGTATTTAAAGGTGACCTTCAACAACAAGGAAGTGTCCAGGACCGACAGTCGGCCGCTTGGGGCTGACTTCCGTGTTCACTTTGGACAGATTTTCAACTTGCAAATAGTCAACTGGCCGGAGAGTTTAACACTGCAGGTACATATTTTAATTATAGTCACTGCCCCAAGAATTTTTGGTCATCACAGGTGCGAGATGGTTTTAAATCATCCATTGGCTATGCTGGTGTCCTGATAGATTCTCAAGGGGAACAGAAGGTCAGCTCCTTCTGGGCACGTCTTAAGGTCTTGGCAGAAAAGATCTGTTACCCCACTTGGCTCCTAGAAATGCTGGCAGAGTAACTGGCCACAGTGCTCAAGTGTGTGTCTCTAGACAAGGTGGGGGGATGAGGGAGGATGGGGGATGGTGGAGAGGTCTCTGGCTCATTCATCGGAGAACTTCAAGGTCCCGCTGTGCCAAGATCCTAGCATAATATACCAGAGAAATCAACTTCTATAATCACAGGTGGTTATAATGGGGGGTTGGGGTACAGGTGCTAGGATCCCCCAAAATAAATAAAGCTCCCCACTAGCCTAAATGCCACCATTAGCAATATATTTATTTGTGTCTGTTTTAGTTTCCTAAGGCTGCCATAATGAAGCACCACAAACTTGGTGACTTAAGACAACAGCCATTTATTCTCTCACTGTTCTGGAGGCCCTGAAGTCTGAAATCAAGGTGTCAGTAGGGCTGTGCTCCCTCCAAAAGCTCTAGAGAAGAACCCTTCCTGCCTCTTCAGCTCCTGGTGATTCCAGGTGTTCCTTGGCTTGTGGTAGCATCACTCCCATCTCTGCTTCCATCTACACATGGCCTTCTCATGTCTGTGTGTCCTTTTTGGTCTCTTACAAGGACACTCTCGTTGGACTTAGGACCCACCCTAATCCAGTATACGCTCATCTGGATCTTTAACTAATTACTCCTGGAAACACCCGATTTCCAAATAAGGTCACATTCTGTGGTTCCAGGTGGACATGAATTTTTAGAGGACACTATTCAGTCTACTACAGTGTCTTAGGCTTGCTGTTCTTCTGGCGAAACCTCTTTTATGATGCTGACAGATTCTCTTTTATGATACTAATAGGCATGTTACTTAGGCTTGCAAATATGTGGCACAGGTGCCTTTTTTTGCCATCTACCACCCATGCAGAAATCACTTATCCTCATCCACCACTTGTGCAGAAATTTCTCATTCTTATCCACCACCCTTGCCAGAAATGACAATTGATCATGCTTATTTTCCCCCACTGAGCCTGGATATAACTTCAGAATCCTTCTCAACACTGTACTCCAGGCAGCCACTACCTACTGATTGTAACTGACATTAAGTCTGCAGATACAATTACAGCTATGTAATTATTAAAATATTTAAATACTTCCCTACTGAATAGCAAAGAGTTTCCATCCTGGACCCCCAAAATGCCACCCTGGCCACATAGACCCCACTTCCAAGACCCTCTGGACCTTCTTACAGTGGACCAGTTAAAGGGTATGTCTGAACAAGGTTAATGCCTCCAGGACCCTGTTCCCTTGTACGGTAACAGCTCTTGTGATTGGTTAGCACTTGGCTGTGAGTACTGTTCAACGTTTTGAATATCAACCCCTGTCTAGACTCAGGTAGTTGAAAACCTTCTAAAACTGGTAGAGGAAGTTTGAAACAGCTAAGATAGGGGGTTATTTTGACAGTGGGAAGGAAGCACAGTAGAAATGCTCAGAATGAAGTAGGGATGCCAAGAAATGAGACGGTGACCCTGAACGGGTCAGCACTGGGCACCCAAGGTCAACCACCTGGGTTTGGGGCTTTCCAGAGACTGTGGCAATTTTGTCCTTCTCCTTTCATCCCTGATCTGGGGGTGGTGAGGGCTGAGGGTGATCCTCATGTACAAAGCACCTAGCATCATGACTCAAGCCAAATTCCTTTGCTGTGCTGATAACGGCATTGATAGCTACAAAATTGGAAAATGTTTTTCTGGAAAGTTTAGTGCTAGGCTTAGTCCAGTCACTCATATAATTCTGCAAAAACCCATCTGATTTTTAAGAAAATGTCTATGTATTTGGGAACTTAAGAAAACCAGAACGAACTTACTTTGCTGCTCAACTTAATATGGGTGAGAGGAGAAAGTAAGGAGATTTTGTTAAAGTAAAGAATGATAGGAGAAAGGGGATTGAATGCGGAGGTTTGGTGAAAATGTGAGTTTTTCTTAAGCCTGAAAATTCCCTATGAATCTCCGTGGGAAAATAATCTCTACATTTCTGCATGATGGGGTGATGGTACCTGAAGGTGAGAGCAGAGAGTCACCCAGCTCTGCACTGGGAAGGGAAGCCAAGGGCACCTCCAGGGGGATGGCCGGTGGGCTTGCCTGGTACTAACAACCCTGCCCGTGGTGCCAGGTCCACGCCGACTGTCTGTCCGCTTTCCTCTGGAGCCCCTGCTAAGCCTGACTGCCTACGCGGAGGGCTCCTCTTCCTCCGTCCTCTTAGCAAAGTTGTGTCTGAGGGCCTCTGGGATCCTGCTGACTGGGTTTCATCCCAGCATCTCTCCCTGTGAGAGGCACCATTATTTGAGTCACTTAACTACGAGGCACCATGGATCCAAAGACACAATCCCATTTCAGATTTGTTGAAATTAGAAAATCTGGTATTCTTTGTACCACTAACACCTGATTAAGAGAGGCCTTTCTTAGCCAGAGGTTCTCTGCAGTGCAGAGCCTGAAGGCAGTGTCTTTCTGTTTGCATGGCGAAGGGCTTTGGAACATTTAAAATCCAACTGCCTTTGGGCGGAGGGTCACACCCTGCTGGTTCTGAAGCCCCACATCTTTGCTGCTTCCCACATGAACCCTCCTGCCCTGGCCCTGCACACTTGTGTGTGCTTAAGCTACAGTTTAAAGCAAGACTTAACTGCACAGGGAAAACTGTCTAAGTGAAGAATAAAACTTGATGGAGAAAGTAAATAAACACAAAAGCCAGCTCGATGCTTTGCTGTCACCTGCTCGTCACCATGAGAGGTTGCTGGGGGGCCCTTAAGAGTCTTAACCTGTTCCACATCCACAGAATAGCAAAGATTTCAGCTATGCAGAGTTTGCCCCCTTGTTTGAGATTCATCCTTGACTCCTCCTCCCCTTCCTCCCCTGCAGAGGAAAAACTGATGTTGAGGAAGACCGAGATTCACGTGAGAAGATCAGATAGAGAGCTAGAGTGAGGCCGGGGAGAGCAGCAGACAGAACACGGCAGGTAGGAAGGACTGGGGGCCTCGGAAAGAGACCCTCCCACCCTGAAGCTAGTGCGAAGGACAGGAGAGAAGGCCCTGGCATCCGGGTGTCCAGCCTGCGTCCCTGTTGGTTGGTGAGAGCTCAGACCACCTGGCCAGTCTGTGAAACCCTCTCCCACTCTGGGCCATTCTAAATGTTCTGAATTACCGTGTAAGGAAAGACATCCTTCACCTCCCACTAATGTACCAGGACTTTATTTCACATATATTCTAAAACATAAAGGAAGCCTCCTATACTATCTCCCATTGACTCTCTTGAATATTAACTTGCTATGGATGTTACAATCGAAACAATTTTTTAAAGTAATGTGAAAAGGGTATTCTCTAAAATATTATGAAATGGATTTTTAAATAAAAAAACAAAACTTTATCCTACAATATTAAGAATATACTTGTAAGCTATTATCTTGGCCTTAAGAGCTGAATCATGTCATCTTCTTTAAAAAATTACAAATTAAAGGAGTCTTGGGTAAGTTCTTAAACTATCCATAAAGATTTGATAACTGATCAAATTACATATCATAATGGCTCAATGGCCTAATTTTTTATAATTGAGTAGTGGTTATAGATGAAATTAATTTAGAGGATATTGTATTTCGACTGTCTAGGAATAGTACTGTGCCATTTGGAAATTTTCCATATAACTGCAAGTTTTGAATTAGGGAAGTTTCAAGGATTACTGGCAACTTCAGGAGGGTAAGAAAAATCACCTTAAATGCATCTGTTTATGCCAGTGCTATCAAATTTCTTTAGAGGGTAATGTGTTTCAGAAAATGTTCCAAGATTGTCAGAACTATAATGCGTCAGTTGATGACTCAACAACCAAGCCCTGAATGTTGTGTAATTGTTGAGAGCCAGCTGAGGGTCTGATGCTGAGCCAGAAGTGTAGTGGAGCATTGGAAGCCATGTATACAGGGAAGGGAGGTACACACGGCCCTGTCTCAGGGAGCTTTAAATCCAGCTAGGAGATGCGAGAGAGACAACTTACAAAGAAGCAACGCTCAGCGCAGTACGATACACAGGACTGTTGAAGGGAACTGTGTTGATTGTGATGTTTGACTTCTTGCATGTTTTGAACCACAAGGCTCAGTGTTTCCTAGCCAGGCTTGAGATAGGAAAGCCAGGGCAGCCCTACAAAGCAGAAGATAAGTCCACAGGCTGGCCCAGAAAGCCAGGAGTGAGGGGATGAGGTTGGGCCCTCACAGCGGAAATGGGAGGAAGGAATTAATTAGAGCAACACTGCAGCCTTGAAAGAAGGATTGACAGGACTTGATGATGGTTTGATTAGAGGGAGTAAAAAGAAAAGGAATCAAAGTTGGCCCCAAGGGAAGGGTGAGATGGGACTTCACAGGATGGGAGCTGGAATGGGACCAGAGCCCTTCCAGAAAGGTCTTGAAAAGGTCTGGCTTCTGAGGTCATTCCAAAATAAATGCTTGGTGTTTCACAAAAATGAAGTTTGATTTAGAAATAAAAAAGCTTTGTGATAATGACCTTCACTTCCTTATCATTCACATCTATAATATCACCCCATATTCATCTTCTTGACTCCCCAAAACTAACAGCTGTTGTATAATACTGCTGGGTGGCTTTGAAATATCTTAGCATTATTATTTTTTCCTTATGAATTAGTCCTGTTGAGCTTTCATATTCCTGGCATGACGATTGAGATAGGGAACTTTTCCTTTTAACCAAGTTGGCAATAACTCGAGTTTCCCTTTCCAGAGCCTCTCCTGATTTCTCTGGCTCTTCTGCAGAATTGCACTCTCCACGTGGGAAAAGCAATCCTCTTTGGACAAGTGTCCTTGATAACCCTCCTGTAGCTCACTGGGACAGGGGGAGAGAAAATAAGGATACCAAAAGGAGACTCCCTCCCAGAAGCCTGGCAGGGAAAGGAAGGAGGGAAATGGATCAGGGGTCTGAAAGGAGACCGTGGTTTACTTTAGGGTGTAGTTGACTGGAACACATTTGTCAGCTGTGGGAAAAGAAGCCAGTCCAGAAAAGATTGATGACTTGGAAAATAAAAAGGAAGGTTGTAGGGGGAGTGGGTGGGAGAAAGGAAGGAAAGAGGGTGGGAGTGTTGAGGGAAGGAATGCCACAGGATACTGGGAGGGGTGGGATCAAGACAGAATAGCATGGTCCTTCGAGTCAAGAGTGATGACACAAGGGACGGGGTGGAGGGCTGGCCGTAAGGGGGTTCACCTCCAATGCCCACAGCCTTTTCAGTGAAGGAAGGGAGTCTGTGGGCACAAGAGTAAGGAAGGTTTGATCCAACACTGAAGGGAAATGGGGACATCAACCAAGAGACAATTAACAGACTGGACGATAACATCACCGGTGGCTGAGATTACAGGACAGCCACTTATACCAAATCCAACACCACCATGTGCAAAATATGAAACTGCTGTGTTTTGTTTTGCTTTGTTTTGTTTAGGTTTTTAAATAAGAGAAACATGACTTAAGACCATGCAGTATAAACTACTTCACGATGGATTCTTTTTTATCTAAACTTAATGCCCCTACGTTTCTAAGGTTTGTCTTATCTATACAGTTCTAAATACCGTTAGCAGGTAAATCTGCACCAGAGTGTTGAGTTAAAGCAAACACCATTCCAAATGCAGGAGAAGTTAATAAGAATCACATAAATAGTTCCAATTTGGTAGCAGCTGATCGAATTGCTATTCTGAATTCACTGCTGCCTTGCTTTATATAACAGGAATTTTTGAACAGTTGAACATAAATTATATTTCCTGCCTTGTTTCTTCATTAACATTCCACCTTCAAACACACACACACAAACATTCATTTTGCTTAGAGCAGTGCTTCTCAATGGAGATTATGTTGCCCACCCCCCTGGTGGGGGGTGCCTTTGGGCAATGTCTGGAGACATTTTAATGATCACAAGTGGTGAGGAGCTACTGGCACCTCTAATAAGTCGAGGCCAGAGATGCTGTTAAACATCTTACAGTGTACAGGACAGTATACTGCAACAAAGAATTGTTCAGCCCCAAATGTCAACAGTGCTGAGGTTGAGAACCCCTGACTTAGAAAGAAAACGAAAATTAAACTTAATTATACAAAAAAAGCGATTTGCAAATACCTATAAAGCCCAAAGTGCCCATTTTCTGATTTTTAAAAATAGCATTTCATCCTAGCATTAAATAGAACTGCTATTTAAAAAGTTAGGGTGTCTTGTAAAGACAGATCTTACATGTTAAAGTTTAATTTAAATAAAAGAAATTCTTATTTTACAAAACTTACTAACATCAACTGGCTACCTTAAAAAAGTAGGGTAAAAAGTTTAGGAAATTTTTGGATTTTTTTTTTTTTTTTGGCTTTGTGGGATGGTATCCATTTTTCCTTATTTAAAAAAAAAAGTTGATAATTACCTTCTGAGACAGTAGTCCCAATCAGCAAACCCTCCATTCCCCCAGAGTTTGTAGTTGCCTCTGTCCTACAGACTCAGCACCAAGACTCTCCAATTCATTTCCTCTCTGACACTAGACAGGAATGTGTTTCCGGAGATGGGGAAACAGACCCTTCCACTGACATCTACCAGAAATGCCCTTTATGTAGTAACTGCTGTTTTATTGGCCATCGTTAACCGTGGTGACCAGCACAGGCACATCCACAAGGAATTAAAAATCAAAACAGAAGCTCAGAGACATCTCTTAAGGTCCTTCCACAATAAAATACTTGATAAACTATTAAAGTCTAGCAGGGATATTTTTGCAAAGGCACTGGAGTCAGATAATATAGAAACTTTGTCCTGTGCAGCTGAGTAAACAAACACTGAATTCTATTATGGAAGGGGATATAAGGAATCTGAAAAATACTTGGATTTGTTTTTATTTTTAGATGTGTTTCACACCCTGATTTAGTTGCCCTGGGTGTTGGGCTGTTTGGGAATTCATTAGTCATAGGAGTGGTTAAGAGAGACACAAAGTCAGGCAAAATTTAAATACTAAATACTGCATTTATGTCATCTTGTGAAGCATTTTACCAGCATAAATGGTATTTTCTGACAGTTGGTATGGTTTCTATTGCCTTAACTTGAAGGGTTTTATTAGCTCCTGATTTTTTTAAAGCATTTAAGGTTTAATGTAGTTTGTTTTTCACCTCCTTGCCTTTGGGTTCCCAGAAATATAGACGATTTAATTATAAATATGGAATATGCCATAGAATTCCTATAAGGCCTCAGAAACTTAATGTCTTCCTTGAAAAAAAATAGTGTGTCTTGAAAAGACATTCTTACAAGTTAAAATTTATGTTAAATAAAAGTCTTTTGTCATAAAGCTGAATAAAATCAATTGACCAACAATATTTAATGAGATATTTGGGAAATGTAATCATGTTTATGAAAGACCTTTGTAAACTTCAAAGTATTATAAAAATGCACATGCTTGTTGTCAATTGTATGCCCAAACGAAGAGGGAAGAAACATTTATTGAGCTCATACAGAGGGAAAGAGACTTTTCATCCATCTCAGCTAAACTGCACCACTGCCTTCCTGCTGAGCTTTGGGTAACATCCTCATTTTACAATGAGAGCAAAAGTGAGGGGGATGTCATGCCCAAGGTCACACAGCACAGCCAGTAAGTTGCAATGTCAGGATTCAGTCCCAGACCAGTTGAACCACAAGGCTGCCCTGTCTTGTCCACCACACTGCCCTCCGCAGGCTGTGGGAGGAGCTGACAGTCACGTGGGGAGTAAAACAAGTCAGGTAAAAAAAATCTGAGAGCCATACTACACCCAAGTCTACCAGCCGTTCAGAGAAGAAAACAATTCCATTCCACGGATTTATCATCTAACAACTTACTTCTATTAACAGTTCTATGTTTAACCTTTTGAGGAACTGCCAGATTGCTTTCCAAAGTGGCTGCATTATTTTACATTCCCACCAGCAGTGTGTGAGTTTCCATTTTCTCGACATCCTTGCCAACACTTGTTATCATTTGCCTTTTTGATTGCAGCCCTCCTTGTGGGTGTGAAATAGTATCTCAGTGTGGTTTTGCTTTGCATTTCCTTGACGGATAATGATGTTGATCATTCATACAAGCATTATTCATAATAGTCAAAAAGTGGAAACAACCCAAATACCCATCAAGTAAAATGTGACATAGCCACACAATGGAATATTATTTGGCAATAAAAAAAGAACGAAGTACTGATACATGGTACAACATGGCTGATTCTTTAAAGCATTAAGAATGAATGCTAAGTGAAAGAAGTCAGTTCAGTTACAAAGAATCACAAGGTGTATGAGTCCATTTACTTAAAATGTCCAGAATAGGCAGAGCTATAGAGACAGAGTATATTTGTGGTTGCCTAGGGCTGTCAGGAAGGGGAGGTGAAAAGGGAAATAATGGCTAACGGGTATGAGAGTTTTGTCAGGGTGACGAAATGTTCTAAAATTGATTGTAGTGTTATTTTTCTGGATTTTGTGAGTTTATAGCATTTGTCAGCTTTTTAAAATTTATACTTTGTTGTGATTTGTTCTCATTCTAAATAAATAGTCTCTTCTGTAAAAATAAATAAATAAATTTTGTCCACAAAATCAGAAAAAAAAAAACAAAACATTTAACCTGCTCCCTTCTAAATATATTAATTCACAGATGGTAGGTACTGAGCAGTCAAAGGGAAATCAAACAAGATCCCTACTCTCAGGAATCTCACCATCCAGTAAGACAAATGATGCATAAACAACGAATTTCAATAGAGGGGATAAGCATTCCCACAAGGAAATCACAGGGAAAGGTGGTGGCACCTAAGGAAGTATGGGTGGGCATGTGGCAGGTCTCACTCAGTGTCCAGTACAGCAGGGGCACCTTCCAGGGAGGTAAAGCCCCTGCACGAAGTGGGCAGTGCACCCTCGCCTTGCTGAGAGACCAAGCCCCTTGAGAATCTGAGAGGAAGTCAGAGACAGGAAGAGTTCGGTGGTCTTTTGATCACGATGGCCCATGCTAAGGTGATCCTTTAACCTTTGATTGTAGCCATTGTTTTTATAGCACTTCCATGTTTTGTGGTTCTTTCATTCAGATTTTAAATTATCTTTCAGTCATTATTTCTCACCAATCTATCTAAAGTAATTATACTTTATGGATCATGGTTATGGCTTTAAAAGGTTTCTTAATTGTTTAATCACCTTTCTGATTTTCCTTGACCAATGAGGAAGATGTAAGAAAAAGTGTACGAGTTTTGAAGTGAAACAGTTGTAGATTCAAATCGCAGCTTTGTGACTTAAGAGATGAGGGACTAAGGGAAGTTTCTCCCCTTTGTCGAGCCACACACATCCATAACCTAGAATTGCTGGGTCTGTTATCTCTCTTAATCTTTACCACAAACCGTCCTTCATAGGATTGTGGTTAAGATTAGACGAGATAACAGACGGCTTCATACAAAGGAATGTCTCAGTGAATTAAAATTTGGGGGGAAGTACAAAAAATTTTAAAGAAAAACCCACCATTTTCTCAGACTGAAACTTGATGCCGGTGAGTTCATAATTGAATAGGTCAAACCAAGGTCTCCTGTGCAATAAACAACAACCCGCTACATGTTCTTTAAGGTCTGTGATATTATAAAACGGCAGGTTCTTATGAGAGGTTGAGGTAAGCAAAAAAAATGGCCATCCTTTCTCCATTAGAGTTCTGAGCCAATACAAATATAGAGAAAAAGTGTTAAAAAATGTAAAAAGAGAGGGGGATCACCTATAAATTAATAGAGCCTTGAGGGACATACCAATCAATTGCAATGTATGGAATAAATTGTGATATTAATTCAAAGTAATTTTTTGAGACTCTAAGGAGCATTTGAAACTTACTGATATTTGACGTTATTAAGGAATTGCTGTGATAATAGTATTATAATTATGCCTTTTTATATCCTTCTCTTTTAGAGATACGTATTGAAACATTTACAGTAAAATGATGTCTGAGTTCAAAATACTGGTCGAGAGTCAAATGGTTGAGAGTGTAGATAAAACCAGATTGGCCATAAATTAATGGTAATTGAAGCTAGGTAGGTGATGGGTTCATGGTATATTATTCTTCTAAGATTACATATATTTGAAATTTTCCCTAAAAGATGTTTTTAATAAGGAAAAAAAATCACCTATTTACTGATAAAGATGAATTTGGAGAGCATGGCTTAAATGTGCCACTCATGGGCTTCCTGCTGAGCCCCTGAATTAGGCAGAGGTAAGCCCTGCACAATCACAGGTTTCTTGGTGCACCCAGCCTGTTAGAATACCTCACAGTGGTACTAAGTCTGGGGTTTTGAGTTCAGTTCCTATGCAGTCTCTGCTTTGTCTTTGCCCCAGTAGCCCCTCAAAGCTCAATCAGCCATCTTGCAAATGTGAGCTGGTAGATACCAGGGAGATGAGGCCAGGACAGCAGTCCAGTACAAATCCATCCTCATCCTTATCCTTGGAAAAGAATTCATATCACATGATACGGAGAGGGTAGGCAGAGAGGCTCCATAGTGTCATTTTTGTGCATTCAGGTGGTAAATGGAAAGTATTAATCAGAGGGAACTCTATTGCATAAGAAGAAAAATAGGAGTACTTAATTTGTAGAAATAAAAGAGTAAAATCTGCATTTTAGAGAAATGTGTACCAGCCAGAGAGGCCTCATGGGAAGAAAGAATAAAACATAGAAAGGAAGCCAGCAGAGCTGTGGAATATTTTATCTTTTACCACAAAAGAAATGACCCAAGAATACAGGGGAAGAATACAAAAGAAATGACCCAAGAATACAGGGAAGCAGAGGGTCCTACTGAGACTGTATTGTATATTCATAATCTGTGGTTGCCCTGGCAATGGGTCCTTCATCTCATGGTGATGGCATTACAGTAAGACACACCACAGTAATTAGTATCAGAGCTACAGGGGGTCAAGTTAGCTCCATTTTGGGAGAAGGCCTGAGAAGAAGCTGGATAGGATTTCAGCAACTAACAAATAAAATGAGGTCTTGAAGGAAAGAACTTTGAGAGATTTACCCAATAACAGATTTGAACTTGATACCCTAGAGTACTTCTAGGTATGGTGCGTTTCCTACTGACTTTGAGGTTGGTGCAGATGATAAACCATCTAGTGGCATGTCCATATTGTCCCACCTTTCAACCTGATGGCGTTTCTCTCTGAAATAATCTGAACCAGGAGAAAGAGGAAGCCCATTCTCCAAACTACTGTGTATTAGTCTGACATAGAAACAATTGCAGTCGCCTGATAATTTGATTAACCTCTCTACCCCAGGAGATTAGGCCAGGCAAGAGGACAGGGTGCCAACAACGTGACCATAAATAGGGTATAACCTGGTCTCCATGGAGACCATAGCAACACAACTCAACTTTCCACTCTGAGATGGGCGCTCTTGACTAGAACAGTGACCAGCACAGAAAAATGTACTCATTATCTGGGAGTGAGCACCCTTTATTGCTGTTTTTATTTGGCTGTTTCCCTTCCTCAATTTCAGGTATATGAAACAGTTGGACACAGTGGTACCACCTTGCTAGCAGAAGTGTTTCTGCCTATTCCTGAAACTACTGTTGTCACTGGAAGAGCTCCCACTGAAGAAGTGGAGTTTAGCAGTAACCAGCATGTGACACTGGACCACGAGGGAGTTGGCAGCGGTATGGAAAGCCTCATTGGCTCACGGATTCCTGGTCAAATTTGAACATATCTTTTTTTTTCACTTATCAGACAAGCATACAATTATAAAATTGCTATCAGAAACTTAAATTAAAGCAATAATCATATACAATTTTTGGCAAAGTCATTTTTATATACTATGGGTGGCCAGAAAATTCATATAACTATGCAAGTGTAAAGTAGTTTTACCGTGTGAATTAAGGGCCTTTAGATTGCCTTTGACACCTTAATTCAACTTCTAGGAATCTTTCCTAAGAAAACAATTTGAAATGAAGACAAAACTTTGTGCATAACAAAAATGTACCTCACAGTGTTATTTGTAAGGCTGAAAAGTTTGAAATAAATAATAGGAGGATTATTAAATAATATTCTCTCTTATCTTCTTCTACAATTCTGATTAAATATATGATGGACCATCTCACTCTGTCCACCATGTTTTTTAACCTCTCTTTAATATACTTGACATCTCTTTTTTTCACTTTTATATTCTGTGCAATTTCTTTAAGTCAGTCTTCCAAATCATGAATTCACTTTTTGGCTGTGTCCAGTCATTGAAACTCATCACTGCATTTTTCGTTTCAATGATTATATTCTTCACCTCTAGAAATTCTATTTAGTTTTTTTTTTTTTTTTAAGATCCTGTCATTTACCTGCTTAAATTTATTTATTTATTTATATATATATATATATTTTTTTTTTTTTTTTTGGTTGTGTTGGGTCTTTGTTTCTGTGCGAGGGCTTTCTCTAGTTGCGGCAAGCGGGGGCCACTCTTCATTGCGGTGCACGGGCCTCTCACTATCGCGGCCTCTCTTGTTGCAGAGCACAGGCTCCAGACACGCAGGCTCAGTAGTTGTGGCTCACGGGCCTAGTTGCTCCGCGGCATGTGGGATCTTCCCAGACCAGGGCTCGAACCCGTGTCCCCTGCATTGGCAGGCAGATTCTCAACCACTGTGCCACCAGGGAAGCCCCCTCTATTTAGTTTTTTACAATCAGTGCTGACAACTTTTTGTCCTTTTCTGACACTGTCAATCATTTCTTTTATTCATTAATTCATTCATTTATTCTTTAAAACACATTAAAATATTTTTCAATATTCTGTATCTGATCATTCCAACACCTATCTGCTTATTAGTCTGATTCTGATTCTGTTTCCTCACGTGCCTGGTGATTTTTTATTATGAGAGCATATCTGGAACTTTATCTTCAAGAATTCTTTGAGTCTCAAAACTGATCACCAGTCTAAAAGTCTGGAGGCTTAAGCTTTTAGTTGCAGCTCTGCTACTGACAAGGTGTGTGATCCTAGTAATCATGTAACCTCTTTGAATATCATCTTCCTCATTCATAAAATGGATCTAATAATAACACCCTTAATGTCATATAGGGTTATTTTGAAGATCCAAGATGGAGTGTTCAGTATGAAGGAAAGATCTTTGAAAAACACAAAGATGCTGTTACAGGGTTAACAGTGGTAGAGTTTTTGTGTTAATAATATTAACTGGAACTCCCCAAAGCATGAAGTTGCTATATTTCATGCTTGAAAATCTTTACTTAATTTACTTGATTAAATGCCCTGCCCCGAGACTTTTTTTATCACTAATGTCCAATCAGTGAGGGCCAAATCAGTGAGGCTTTACCGTCGCTACAATAGCTAAGCAATAGCATCTGTGGAGTGGTCAGTGTTTGCCAGGCATGTCTGAGTCTTTGCAAGTTTTACCTCACTTAACATGCTGTTCCTCACTCCAGGCACACTCTGACCTTAGGGCCTTTGCCTTTGTTCCTTCTGCCAAAAAGGCTCTTTCTCAAGATAACTACATGCCTCACTTGCGCTTTCTTCAGGCCCTTATTCAAAAGTGACTTCTCATGGAGCCCTCCCTGGCCACCCCGTCTGAAAGTTCAACCCCTGCCTCCTCCAAACACACATTTTCTATACACCTTCCCTAATTTGTTTCTCTTTTGCATTTATCACTCTTTAACATACTGCCCATGTCTCTTACTTATCTTGCTTATAACCTGTGTCTCCTACTTGAATGTAAACTCCATGAGAACAGGGATTCCTATCAGTTTTGTTTCTTTACTGCTATCTTTGTGACCAGAATAGTGCCAGCATGAAGTAGGAGCTCAAAGAAGTATCTACTGAATGAATGAATAAATGAATGTCTTCACAGTAATCCATAAAAGGGGGTACTATTATGTTCCCTATTTTATACACAACGAAACCAAGGTTCAGAGAAGTTAAGTAATTTGTCCACACAGCTGTTAAGTGGCAGAACCAGAATATACATGCAGTTGGTCCCACTCGAGAGTGCATCGTTCATTATAATGCCTACACTCTGCTGTCAAGAGATAGAGCCAAGTGGCTGATGGTGAGCGTCATTCCCTGAAGAAGTTCAGTGATGTTGATTTGAATTATGTGTTCCATCCCCACCACTCCCACCCACTCTGTTCCATTTGTCTACTTTCTGCTTTCTTACTAGTACTGGGCTCACTCCCTCTTTCTAAACAACATCCTATTTAATCTGCTGTTTCCCCAGGAGTACCCTTCTCATTTGAAGCTGATGGTAGTAATCAACTGATTCTAATGACCTCAGGGAAAGTGTCCAACAGTGTGGCATGGGCCATTGGAGAAAATGGGATTCCTTTAATTCCTCCATTGTCACAGCAGAATATTGGATTTAGAAGGTAATGTATGGCTAGAATAAGCTGATGGGCAATGTCAGAATTGGCATGAACAATATCCAGTGGGAAAAAAGCTTGCAATATCACATTCTTTCCTTTTATTGTTATGTGCCAGTATTTTCAGGGTTGTTTTTTTTTTTTATCAGTAAAGCACTTTACCTTATTTAATCTTCACCAATTAACTCTGTGAAGTATTCTTTTCCCAATTTCACAGATGGGGAAAGTGCATAGCACATACCTGTATATATCAATATTTGGCCCTAAGTAAAGGTTCATTGTGAATGATGATTGGTGTAGAACCTTCTGGTTATGTGAAAGTCCCTATTCTCAGTCCCCTTCCTTGATTGCTAGTGCTAGGTTTCTACTCAGAACAGCAGAAAGGGACTCTGGGCCTCACCAGTTCACTCCAGATGGACGGGCCCTCTCTCTTTGTGGTTGATGCCTGTCCAGGCAGCCTGGACTGTGTCTTGCTTCTGTCCTTCCCCAATAGATGTGTCTTGAGTGGATCATCTTACCACTGTTGTCTCAATTGCCTCCATAAAATAAAAGGACTTACCTTGATCACCAAGAAGACACTTCCCAAGTCAAAGACTGTCATTTTCAACGTGTGGAAAAACAGACTGGGGCTGGTTTTGTTCCCTTTACACCCTCTCCATTCAGTGCAAATGCTTGTATCCATGCGATAAAAACAACAAGGCCTTTCTCAGCCAGGACCCTGGCAGCATTTCCAGTGGAGGCTCGTTTATGCCTTTGAATATAAGCCTTTTGCATTTGTCTCATTGAGTTTTATGCTGGAGAAATTTCCTGGGGATGAAAGCTCCAGCTGCTCAGGAGAGGAGGTAAAACAGTGTGAGTGATGAGAGATGCGGCCCTGTTAATAAAGTCCCAACTCATAGAGGGAACCTACCTCAACATAATAAAGGCCATATATGACAAACCCACAGCAAACATCATTCTTAATGGTGAAAAACTGAAAGCATTTCCTCTGAGATCAGGAACAAGACAAGGATGTCCACTCTCACCACTATTATTCAACACAGTTTTGGAAGTCCTAGCCATGGATATCAGAGAAGAAAAAGAAATAAAAGGAATACCAACTGGAAAAGAAGAAGTAAAACTGTCACTGTTTGCAGTTGACATGATACTATACATAGAGAATCCTAAAGATGCCACCAGAAAACTACTAGAGCTAATCAATGAATTTGGTGAAGTTGCAGGATACAAAATTAATGCACAGAAGTCTCTTGCATTCCTATAAACTATTGATGAAAAATCTGAAAGAGAAATTAAGGAAACACTCCCATTTACCATTGCAACAAAAAGAATAAAATACCTAGGAATAAACCTACCTAGGGAGACAAAAGACCTGTATGCAGAAAACTATAAGACACTGATGAAAGAAATTAAAGATGATACCAACAGATGGAGAGATATACCATGTTCTTGGATTGGAAGAACCAATATTGTGAAAATGACTATACTACCCAAAGCAATCTACAGATTCAATGCAATCCCTATCAAATTACCAATGGCATTTTTTACAGAACTAGAACAAAAAATCTTAAAATTGGTATGGAGACACAAAAGACCCTGAATAGCCAAAGCAGTATTGAGGGAAAAAAAACGGAGCTGGAGGAATCAGACTCCCTGACTTCAGACTATACTACAAAGCTACAGTAATCAAGACAATATGATACTGGCACAAAAACAGAAACATAGATCAATGGAACAAGATACAAAGCCCAGAGATAAACCCACGCACCTATGGTCAACTAATCTATGACAAAGGTGGCAAGAATATACAATGGAGAAAAGACAGTCTCTTCAATAAGTGGTGCTGGGAAAACTGGACAGCTACATGTAAAAGAATGAAATTAGAACACTCCCTAACACCATACACAAAAATAAACTCAAAATGGATTAGAGACCTAAATGTAAGACTGGACCCTATAAAACTCTTAGAGGAAAACATAGGAAGAACACTCTTTGACATAAATCACAGCAAGATCTTTTTTGATCCACCTCCTAGAGTAATGGAAATAAAAACAAAAATAAACAAATGGGACCTAATGAAACTTAAAAGCTTTTGCACAGCAAAGGAAACCATAAACAAGAAGAAAAGACAACCCTCAAAATGGGAGAAAATATTTGCAAACAAATCAATGGACAAAGGATTAATCTCCAAAATATATAAACAGCTCATGCAGCTCAATATTAAAGAAACCAACAACCCAATCCAAAAATGGGCAGAAGACCTAAATAGACATTTCTCCAAGGAAAACATACAGATGGCCAAGAAGCACATGAAAAGCTGCTCAACATCACTAATTATTAGAGAAATGCAAATCAAAACTACAATGAGGTATCACCTCACACCAGTTAGAATGGGCATCATCAGAAAATCTACAAGCAACAAATGCTGGAGGGGGTGTGGAGAAAAGGGAACCCTCTTGCACTGTTGGTGGGAATGTAAATTGATACAGCCGCTATGGAGAACAGTATGGAGGTTCCTTAAAAAACTAAAAATAGAATTACCATATGACCCAGCAATCCCACTACTGGGCATATACCCAGAGAAAACCATAATTCAAAAAGACACATGCACCCCAGTGTTCATTGCAGCACTATTTACAATAGCCAGGACATGGAAGCACCCTAAATGCCCATCGACAGACGAAGGGATAAAGAAGTAGTGGTACATATATACAATGGAATATTACTCAGCCATAAAAAGGAACGAAATTGGGTAATTTGTAGAGACATGGATGGATCTAGAGACTGTCATACAGAGTGAAGTAAGTCAGAAAGACAAAAACAAATATCATATATTATCGCATATATGTGGAACCTAGAAAAATGGTACAGATGACCGGGCAGGGCAGAAATAGAGACACAGATGTAGAGAACAAACATATGGACACCAAGGGGGGAAAGCGGTGGGGGGCGGGGATGGTGGTGTGATGAATTGGGAGATTGGGATTGACATGTATACACTGATGTGTATAAAATGGATGACTAATAAGGACCTGCTGTATAAAAAAATAAATAAAATAAAATTCAAAAAATATAAAATAAAATAAAGCCCCAACTCAACCAAGGTGACCACACTGGCCCCCTTGGAACTCAGTCATGTCCAAAGTTGGTGCTTAAGTTGGTTGCATAAGTGTTTATTTTTTCTCTTTTATTTTAGCTACAAGTGGTCCCCAGTTATCTGGGAGATGAGGCCTTCTGGGCATCCTGCACCAGATGCAGAGGCACCTGTCACTAGTCTGGATCCAGGGACTCAGGACACTTAACGCACTGGGAAGAGTTGTAGGAATGCAGGGTCACAGTTGCATTCCTTCTATTTATACTTCTTTTCTCCCCCAGTTTTACTGAGATATAACCGACATACAGCACTGTATAAGTTTAAGATGTACAACATAATGACTCGGTATTTGTACATACTGCAAAATGATTATCACAATAAGTTTAGGTAACACATCCATCACCACACATAGTTATAATTTTTTCCTTGTGATGAGAAATTTTAAGATCTGCTATCTTAGCAATTTCCAAGTATACAATAGAGTATTATTAACTATAGTCACCATGCTGTACCTTAGATTTCCAGAACTTATTCATATTACAACTGGAAGTTTGTACTCTGGAGTCCCTTCATCCATTTCTCCATCCCCGTCACCTCTGGCTCCACCAATCTATTCTCTGTTTCTATGAGTTTGTGTTTTTTAGATTCCACATAGAAGTGAGATCATCTCACTTAGTATAACGCCCTCAAGGTCCATCCAGTTGTTTCAAATGACAGGATTTCCTTCTCTTACGGCTGAATAATATTCTGTATATGATATATATATTATACATATGTATCATATTTTATTTATCCATTCATCCATTGATGGACACTTAGGTTGTTTCCATGTCTTAGTTATTGTAAATAATGCTGCAATAAACATGGGAGTGCAGATATCTCTTTGGGATACTGATTTTGTTTACTTTGGATATATCCCCAGATGTGGGATTGCTGGATTATATGGTTGTTCTACTTTTAATTTCTTGAGGAGCCTCCATACTGTTTTCCATGGTGGCTGCACCAATTTACATTCCCACCAATAGTGCACAAGGGACTACCTTTTTTTTCATATCCTTGCCAACACTTGTTTTCACTTGTCTTTTTGATTATAGCCATTCTGACAGGTGTGAGGTGATATTTCATTATAGTTTTGATTTGCATTTCCCTGATGATTAGCGATGTTGAGCATCTTTTCATGTGTCTGTTGGCCACTTGTACGTCTTCTTTGGAAAAATGTCAGTTCAGATCCTTTGCCCATTTTAATTAGATTATTTGTTTTCTTGCTACCGAGTTGTATGAGTTCCTTATATTTTTTGGATGTTAACCCCTTATTAGATGTGTGCTTTGAAAATACTTTCTCCCACCATTCAGACTTCTTTATTATGCTTGTAACATATTTAATAGTAACCATCAAGTAAAGAAAAATGTCAAAAGTCCTTCCTTATGATCAGATTTTCTCTCATAGGGAATAGCCTCCTTAAGCAGTGCTATCCCTGGGATTTTGTGGTCTTGATGCAAACTGCTCTGTAATAAAGTCGGTCTCATGGAATCAACTTTCATTTTCAGCGCTTTGAAGAGAGCAGATGCCATCTCATCCATTGGCACATCAGGACTGACAGACATGAAAAAGTTGGCCAAGTGGGCAGCAGAGTCCAAGCTTGACCCCAATGACCCCAGCAATGCCCCTTTGATGCAGCTCATCTCGGTAATGTGGCAGGAGATCTGGACACACACCACTTCTCCACTTGGTGTGATAATAACAGAAATGGCTGGTCCTTGACACACATTTTCTTTCCCATATGTTCTCCTGCACAATAGTGTTTAAGAGCATGAAGCCTGGGTTGAATGACAGGTTTAAATTTTAGCTCTGTACCTACTGGCTGTGTGATGAAGGCAAGCACTCATGCCCCTAAGCCCTGTGATGCCCTCACAGTGTTGTCAGGAGGAAACGAGCTTCTGCGGATCAACATCTAGCTGGGCACACGGTCAGTGTGCAGTCAACGTCAGCTGCTGCTGGTGTTGTTACTCTTACCTCTAACCTCTGTAAAACCCCTAAAGAAAAGTTTCAATTTGCCCCTTCTGTGGAGAGACACTGAACCCAGACACTCAGGGTTCCTTGCTCCACATCCCAGAGATGGTAAGGACACGGCTCCAAGTTGATGTGATTTCAGGCCCTGTGGTCTTTCCATCATACCTTGAAGGGCTGATGGGGCATTTTCAGAAATGGTGGTTCTGTTTGTGTTCTTGTTGGATGATTAATTAGATTACCTTTTAGGTTTCACTGAAGTGTTTTTGATATAAACTGCTTGTATCTACCATAACATTCAAAATTCTTTCTTCAGTGAATTTGTAAATAAAATGGAACATTAGTCAGTAAATGATTTCTCTTGGTGACAAATACAATTGCTTTTACTCCCAAGTTCATAATTCCCACAGAAACCTAATAACCAAGTAGATGATCCAGAAAGTGGCCATAGCAACACATTCCGTGATCACGTTTCTTAGTTCGAGTTCATCAGTAGGGTAACTATAACCAGGATGAAAACTTTCATTTCTCCCCTAGTGATTCTAAGAGAAGCCCCAAAGCAAGCTTTGGTTTATTCTGACTTTTATCTTCATAAAATCTCCTTCCAACATGATACTTAGTACATGTTGATACTTACTTAGAGAATTATTAGAAAGAATAAATTATCTTATTTAACCAAAACATTTCTTGCATAATTGGTGAATGAGTGAAGTCCCAATATATGTCTTCATTGTTTCATTTTTGTTTTATTAATTAAAATGAAAATATCCACCTTAAAAAAAAAAAGAAAGAAAGAATAGGCCATATTACCTGAAGTGTAGCCTATTCCATATAAAGCTTTCAAATTATTGATATGTTTCAATGACTAGCTTTAAATTGACAATAATACAGTGCATATGTCCCCTGCATTTTTTTTTTTTTCTTTTTAACTATTTGCTTCCCATAGAAGGACAAAACACAGAGTTTGCCTTCCTGACTGGCCTCTTTTTTACGAACCAGGATTTTCACAGCAGTATCACCTTTCCCATCGCAAAGCTCCATCAGATCTCTGCTCCCTGAGGAGGAGCAGAGATCTGCCCAGGAGGAAGTTGCATCTAGCAAAGCACCCAGCAGAGGCGCAAGCAGACACCTGGGCAGAGTGCAGCCCACACCTGCTAGTCTCTCAGTGGTGCTGAAGCCGCACTTTCTGTGCCAGGGTACAGGGGCATCGGAGGCTGGTGCTTGGGTCCATCTCTGGTTCACTTTTCTCAGTGACCAAGGCCATGAGGTGCTGTGCAGGGACAGGAGAGCATGGCTGTGGAGCCAAGTGAAGCTGATCAGCCTGACTCTAGGGCCTTTATCTACATTTGTGCATAAAGTCCAAAAGTTATATTTTAAAAATATTTTAAAATATATTTAAAATGTTAAAGTGTAAAAATATTTAGATATTTAAAAAATACATTTAAAATACATACACTTTATATTCCCTATGTATATGAATAATCTTATTTGCAGTAGGCACTTGGTAATACACTGATATAAATCTCATATTTTTCAGTCTGTATATTTTCGTGACAACTGTTAGAGGAGCGTGCATACCCAAAATGAACCTTTTAACTTTTATTTCTCTGGAAAAATGATTCATGATACTTTTTATAGCTACTAAATGAATATTAGTAGCTATAAAAGGCAGAGTAGCGTCTGTCTCATTACCATAATATTTTAGTGTATTTTCTCTTTAAATGAAATGATGGATGTTTCAAGTCTCTCTGTCTAAAACTGTTAAAACGTCATTCCCAAAAGCTCAGTGCCAAGTTTCTTTGGGTGAAATCTGCCTGTTATCTAGAGTTTTGTATTTCCTGGTTTTTATAGGTTGCTACCAGTGGTGAATCCTACATCCCTGATTTCTTTCGACTGGAACAGCTACAACAGGAATTTAACTTTGTTTCAGATGAGGAATTAAACAGATCCAAACGATTCAGGCTTCTTGGTCTTAGAAGCCAAGAGGTGCCAGAATTCCGAAATTATAAACAAATTCCAATGTATGACCGAGAAATTATGGAAAAGGTATTCCAGGTGAGACATTGCCTTATTTTATTATTAATAAAATAATAAACTATCTGCTGTGCCATTTGGTATACTATTATGTATGTATTTTGTTGTTGCTATGTTCTCAGTAGCAATATTGGTTCCTCTTTTGTAGTACTTTACATAACCTTCCCATTATGTTTCTTGAATCCAATGTTTAAATAATATATTTGTCTCAGTATAATGACATCTAAACTAGGAAAACTTAGAGTTGTAGGGTTGAAGAGTCTCTTGAGTGTTAATGTGGCAAAGGATTGTGCCTTAGTCAGGAATTCAATGCCATTTTAATCCAGTAAGTATTTACTAAGCACAAAGCACGGTGGTAAGCACTGCAGGGAAAATAGGTGGGTAGGATTTGAGCAGCCTTGGGGTGGGGGGCCAGGAAGGAAGTGGGGAACAGTTCTGGGCACCCTAGACAGGCAGCAGGATGCACAAAGCCTTGGCAGAGGAGGGAACGTGGCGGGCGTGGGAGCAGGGAGCCTTTGAGGAGTTAACAGGTAATAGGCTTGCGTATATGGGGCAAGCCCGTGAAAGCCAGACAAGTCTGTGTTTGATGAGGTAAAGGGAGAGCCATTAGAAGTATATACCAGGACTGTATGATTTTTCATGCAGAAATTATTCTGGGAGAATATTTTTGGTTATTTGGTTCTTTATATTAGTTTGGACTTGTGATTATAAGTGATAAAAACCCAATTTGAACTAGCTTATGAACGAAGGGGAGTTTATTAGATAATGAAATCACAAAATAGAGTTAAACATCTAAAACATGTGAATGACAGGAGTTCATCTGCGTCTCAAAGACACCCAACTATTGCCAGGCCCCTTCGCCATCCTGCTTGGGCTTCCCTTGGTATGGTGACTTCATTTTCCCCCATTGTAGACAGATTTCTCTATTTGATCACTTGGTCACCAATATCATCCAAGTTCACGTCTAGTAGCCTCAGCCAGGAGGGAGAGGTGTGTCCTCTTGTCCCGAGTTTAAAAATCTTGGGGACAACTTTTGAGCCACCCAGCCTGGGTTAGGGGCCACCCTGGGCATTCAGCTGTGACCAGGGAAGGAGTGAAAGGGAACATGGCAGCTCCCTAGGTACCCCATGGAATTTTATTGATAGAAAAAAGAGAAAAGTGCAGTGGCCTAAGAAGACAAAGCCAAAGGCAGCCATTCCTCTCCTTCAAGTAGGTGACCCAAGTCAGCTGCAGCCAGACACTATTTACTATTTCTGTAATTGCTTTACTTGAAATATAAAAGGCAAAAATTAAGCAGGGGCTTTGGCCCTGCTTAATTGTTTGGGTGAGCTTAGCATCTTGTTTGGGTGAGCTTAGCATCTTGAACTACAGTGACTCTACTATCTCTATTTCTTTCTGCATGAGCATTGTAACTTGTAATTACAGATTTCTCTTCTACTTACAAGGCAGTTCAATCAACTAACTCCAAATCCTGGATACTGCATCAAAGATCAATTCTGAACCAAAAGTTCAGAGGGAAGCAGAAGGAACATTTAGAACCATAATTTGTGACTTAAACCACATGTGATAAATAATTCTCTAATCTCAAAAAGGGCATGAGAGAGTACTGGTATTTTAGAATCATAAAAGTATGGCTTCCTTTTAATTTTAGGACTATGAGAAACGGTTACGAGACAGAAATGTAATTGAAACCAAGGACCACATAGATACCCACAGGGCCATAGTAGCCAAGTACCTCCAGCAGGTAAGGAAAACCATTTTAAACAGTCCTCATAGGGGAAAAATAGTCAACATCCTAAGGTTGGAGGAGGGAGGTCTCTATTCTTAACCCCTGTAGGCTTATTTTCTCATAATTACAGATTAAAATTGATTAACAGCTATCTTCAACTTTGGGACACGGTTACTTGGTTCTCCTTTGTATTAGTTTGGACTCATGAGTATAAGTGATAAAAATCCAATTTGAACTAGCTCAGGAACCAAGGGGAGTATATTCAATGAGGAAACGCTGAAAACACTAGGATGTGTCTCAGTTTATTATTAGTGGTTATCTTAAGAGTGGGTATGATTACAAGGAACTTAACTTTCTAAGTCATGATTTTTTTTGTTAATATTTGAATGTTTGCATCTTATTACCTTTGTAATAAAAAAAGAAGTTTTATAAACGACATACTAACTGCCCTTCTGCACTAGAAAGTCAAAATATCCTTTTGTCCTTCTTCCTTTAATTTAACTTATAAGAAACGCCCTAGTGGCTAGAGTACATTTTTCTCATCCGATTGATCTACCCTGTAGCTCATGTATAAAAAAAAAAAAAGAATATTTATGACATTTAAGAAGTCCTCTATTTAAAGAATAATTAGGTAGCAAGTCAGTTTGAATAGGGGAAGAACTTCAGAATCAGTTCTGAAGTGTGTGTGCTTCGAGACGTGTCCTGTTTTTTGTAGTTGTTCATTCATTCATTCAGCTAAATTTTACGATCTTATCTGCCAGGAATTTTCCCAGGTCCTGAGAATATAGCAGAGAACAAAATAGAATCCCTCTGCCTTAGGGAGCTTATGCTAGTGAGGAAAGCTGGATGATTTATAATAGGAAGAGGTCAGAGCTGCGGAGAAAAGTAAAGGTGGTCTGGAAAGCTGCACTGAGGTGACATTAGAGCAGTGAAGTGTGCGTTCATAGAACAAGAACATTTTAAATAAAACATATTTCTTTCCTCAGGTTAGAGAATCAGTGATAAATCGTTTTCTAATTGCAAAACACCATTTTCTTCTTTCGGATTTGGTAGTAGAAGAAGAAGTTCCCAATATCAGGTAAAAAAAAAAAAAAAAAAAGAGACCTTTTTGTTATTTCTTTTAAAATTATTTGTATTGTATTAAAAATTTCATATAAATATAAGATTTTTGTCAGTGTATAGTGTGCATTTGGGCCCCTAATAATACTGGAAACTGGTAAAGCCTGATTAATGCCTAATGTTACACTAGTTGGGGCGTTTCTGTTAGAACAAGTCACACGAGATCCTCTCCATCACATCCAGTGGACCCCATCTCACCTCCCACCACCTCCAAGTGAACCTCACCAGCCTTGGCTATCTTCTCATTCCAGTCACATGAAGTTTTGACAGCATCCCCTCCAGCAGATCATCCTCCTGCTTTCCTCACCTCCCTATGCCGGGGTCTCCTTTATTCTCCCATCACAGGGCAGTGGGGGTGGCCGAGAACTTGCCCACTGAGATTCTGGGTGGCATGGAGAGGTCTGGGTCCAGCACCACAGCTGGGAGACACAGAGCTGCCATGTGTTTGGTGAGGGGCAAGGGCAGCAGGGAAAAATGGATATTTACATGGAAGTTGGGAATTGACTGTGTTTATTTGCTTGATTGTCTCCCTATCATTTAGAATAATCCTCAAATGGTCTCAACTCGAGGTGGATGCATGAAAGATGAAAGAGAACTTTCTATACTGGTGGGCTTGCACAGTCTATTAACCTCATGACCCTCCCTGTGATTAAATCTCTTGGTCTCCTGAAAAGGTCATTTCCTATGCATGTACTTCCTCTCCACCATCAAGTTGGCAAGGAGACAAAAAACTGTGCAATCCATGGCAGTCCCTTATTTGGCTTTGCCTCCATCCTCGTACAGAAGGGAGGCTGTGCCCACATAAATTCATGCAAACCCTCTCTCTTTATTCCAGGCCCAGAGCCCAGTCATTGAATTTTTTTTTTTTTTTTCAGTCATGAAAATTACACTTTAGAACAGATGATGATTTTTCATGCTGTTTTTCCATTTCTTTTCTTTTTCTTTTTTCTGCTTTACTTTCTGCATTAAGTTCTGAAGGCTCAGGGTATGTTCTTCCTTCTTTTAATTCTGGTTTGTTCTTGGCTTTAAATTAAAATATTTCTGTATATAATGGTCCCAGCCACCAAGGTGCTCTCAAACTGACTGTTAGGGAGGCAGCAAAGTCTCATGATAGGAGGCACCTCTCTGAGAGGGAGAAAGTATTGAGAAAAGAAGCGTTGTGCCATGTCACGACCCCCAGCAAAGGTTTCTCTCCGAGGTCCCCAAGTTTGGGTTAGGTGGCTGTCCTGGCAGAGGGAATAAGAAGATGAGCTATAATTTGTAACAACATGGATGGACCTTGAGGGCATTATGTTAAATGAGATGAGTCAGACAGAGAAAGACAAATACTATATGATTCTCACTTATACGTGGAATCTAAAAAAAAAGCCAAACTAATAAAAACAGAGACTAGAATGTTGGTCACTAGGGGTTGGGGGCGGGGGAAACTGGGGAGATGTTTAAGGGTACAAACCTGTAACCAGAAGATAAATCAGTCCTGGAGATCTAATGCACAGCATAGTGATTATAGTCAGCAATACTGATTATAAACTTCAGAGTTACTAAGAGACTAGATCTTAATAGTTCTCACCACAAAAAAAGAAATAATAGTTATGTGAAGTGACAGATAGAGGTGTTGGTTAATGCTACAGTGGTAACGTATTGCCATATATAAATGTATCAAACCAAGACATTGTACACTTTAAACGTATACAGTGTTATATGTCAATTATATCTCAATTAAAATAAAAAATAATTTAAAACGTACAATAAATCAAAAAAAGAGATTTGCAAAAATGTAAAACAGTGTCACTCTCCTGACACTCTTTGTGTTGGAAAGGATAGTTATTTTTCATAATTTTATACCATATTAACATGTAATGGGCTTATTCTTGTCTTAAATGAGTGAATGAATAAATATATGCAAATATTAAAAGAAGCAGCAGCTGGGCTGTGTAGTCAGGGTGATCTGATCTTGAACCCCAGCTCCCTCTCCTCCTATTTAGCAAATTCTATCACCTCTTGGAGCCTCCAGTTTCTTCATATGAAAAATGGGATAAATACACTCGTAAGGATTAGAAATATTATACATAAGGCACCTAGCACTCCGCTTGAACCAGAGAAGTGCTGGTAAATGGTGACTCCTCTGCGCTCTGTGGGACGGAAGACCTTGGGAAGCAACTGGGAACAACAGCCCCCGGAAGCCCGTTGGAGCCGTCATCTCCCCGGCTGGCATGTGTGTCTTGGAAAGAGGGCTCGGGTCCAGCAGGCCGCCTGGGCAGCTCTGATACTCACAGGGAAGCAGAGCAGCGTGAGGGTTGCCGGCCCGAGGCCGGCTCTGCGCCGCTGGCTTTGTTCTGTGGCTCTTGGGCATAGTCATCAACGTCAGCTTCCTGATACAAGTCACAGTTGTGTTTCTGTTTAGTCTCTGGGGCAGAATTAAGTTATTTTCTCCATGGCCCTTTCTCCCTCGTGATTCACCGTGTCGCTTTCATCTTCCAGGAAGTGTTAATGGAGGTCATCTCAGTGAGAGGTAGAGAGATGTGAGAGAGGGATCCCCCTGCCCCGCCTCCCCCTCCCTTCCTCCTGTCTCCATCCCCTCCTTTCTCCAATATAATCACTGGCATCATAATCATTGCCATTGCCCCAACAGTCACTACGTTAGGGCATCTAATGCTAGACCAGTGCCAGGGTGCTCTGTACACACCTCCTCACAAAATCCTCTCAACAACCCCAAGAGGTAGGTATTTCCATTTTGCAGATGATGAAACAGAGACTCCAAGAGGTGAAATAATTTGCCCAAGGTGAGCAGGATTCACACCTAGTTTTGCCTAACTCCAGAGAGTGAGGTATCCCTGGAAGGGCCTGAGAAGGCTGTGAACATCAGCTGCCATGTGAATGCAGCAGGCTAATGAGTGCTGCAGGGACCCAGGAGAGGGAGCCCCCCTTCGGGCTGATGCGGCTGGGCCTCTGGGGAAGGGGAAATAGTGGCCCTGAAAAGTGGTAAAACTGCAACCGAGTGGGTGGATGAGGAGGAAGGTGGAAGGAGGCATTCAGCGTGCAGGACTGGCATGAGGGAAAGCGGACAGTAGGAGAGCACAGGCCACGTTTGAGGGGCTGGTGGATAAGCAAGGCAGAGAGCCAGCAGGAAGTGCAGGGAGGGACCAGAACATGAGTTTCACCCTCTGATTGGCAACAGCTAAAATGAATGTTAATAATCTACACAGTGGGCTCTCCCCCATCTTGGGAGAACTTCTTGAAAAGACAAGGAGTTTTTCAGGGGCTTGTGAGGGACCTTGGGGCAGCGTTTGGGAAGTTGTCTCAAGACTTTCCAGATCTTTCTTTTCCCTAGCATCCTAATCTTGTTCTGTAATCATTAGCATTTTGGGCCTGAGCCTTTTCAAGCTGGCAGAACAAAAACGACCACTGAGGCCAAGGAGAAAAGGTCGGAAGAAGGTGACAGCCCAAAACCTGTCCGATGGAGACATAAAGCTGCTGGTGAACATTATCCGGGCTTATGACATTCCAGTGAGGAAGCCAACGACAAGGTGAGAGCCCTCCGAACAGCCCTGGGATGGAATGTGCAGGATCCAACCGCTTTAGAGCATGTTCACTCTCGTTTTTAACATAGTTGTTACTCTGTGGGGGCCGAGGGCAGGGATAGTGGGGAGGAAGAGAGTTCTTGATGAAGTCAGGGCCCTATTGGTTGCAAGTAACAGAACCAAGTCAGTCAGTTTAGGGTAAAAAGGGGATTTACTGGGAATATCTCATAGAACTCAAGAACAAGAGGTACAGTAAACTGCATGGTAGACAGTAAAGATTAAAATGGCTTTTTCAGAGGCCCCATTGTCTCTCTTGCTTGCTTCCCTTTGTGGGTTTGCTTCATTCTTCTCTGTGTGATGGAAGTGGTCCATCCTGTCAAGGTACCACCCACCAGGTGTCAGCTTCCCAGGAGTGAATCTGAAGGTCCTAACTTGGGTCAGGTGTTGATCCATGTCTAGTCACCTACAGTCAGAGAGGCTGGTCACAAGGACCTGTCCTGAAGATGGGGGACAGTTCTCAGAAAAGTGGGTGAGAGCTGGGCAGATACCAAAAGGTGTATATTCTAGATTCTGAAACATGTGTTTGAGCACAAAACTGTGACTTCTCTTTTATCTGCTCAGAGAAGTGAATTATGTCTACTGTATTTCATTACATCGGGGCAATGGGGAAACCCCTCCCCATAGGTAAGGTGAGCCAAAGTTTCTTATCCCCTTAGAGAACAGAGATGGAAGGACCAAGAATTACTTCTCTTTGCTGGTGCCCTTGTCAGTGTAACGAGGGAAACTGTAATTTAGTGTACATTCACCGTGTTCTAGGCACTATGCTAGGCACTTTCATTTATATTATTTCACTTAACTTCTCACTACTATTACTGTCTCCATTTTACAAAAGGGAAAATGGAAATGAAGGGAGCATAAGTGGCTTGCCCAAGGTCATCCAGCTCTCTGATCACAGAAGCACACCCCGCTAGCCTCTGGCATCTTTTGCCCCTAGGGTCTTCCCTTTAAATTATCCACCCCCTATTAGTTTACCCTACTTTATTTTTCTGCTGACTAACTCTTCCACCCATTACAGAACATCTGATCATCACCAGCTATTCTCAGTGTTTTGTTATATGTAAATGTCCATTTAAGTTCTTGAATCTGTGCCATAGCATTGCTTCCTTAAGCCACAGCCCAACATTCATCTTGACTGCATTAAAGCTTAACTGTGGGGTGAAAAGCTGTTTTTTTAAAAAAAGATATATAGGTGTTTCTCTTATTTTTGGTTTCCATGAAGTTTTTTAAGAGTTAAACCATTTCATTCAAATAATTACAGGGAAGCATAGTTGATCCTATATGTTATACATTTCAGTGTAAATTCATCAAGTCAGTTCAAATATCAACTCTTGCACTAAACCCACGCAAATCTTAACCTTCTACCCTTGCAAATAAACTAAATAGGATTTTTCAACTCCTTCTCTGCACTCTTATGGCCCATGCCCACCCCTCTAATCTAACATATATCCCACTATATTGTGATTATTTGTTTATCTAGTTTGAGCCGAAGTTTATCTTATTTGCCTTTGCAGCCCCAGTGTCTAACACAGGGCCTAAAATATAGTAGGTACTTAACAAGTGTTTGTGTAATAATGTAATTGACAGTGTTCCAAACAGGAAAAGGTTTTCTCTGGCAGCTGTTGTGTTAAATGTTCTACGTTCATTGCCTGATAGTTTGTCTGAAACCCTTTCTGTGAAAAGGTAAAACAGTCTGGTGGAAAAAGACAATTTGTACTTTGCTAAGCAAATGAATGTGAAATACTTGGCAAACCATAAAATTAAAAACAAATAGGCAGGGGCTTCCCTGGTGGCACAGTGGTTAAGAATCCGCCTGCCAATGCAGGGGACACGGGTTCGAGCCCTGGTCCTGGAAGATTCCACATGCCGCAGAGCAACTAAGCCCGCGAGGCACAACTACTGAAGCCTGCGCGCCCAGAGCCCGTGCTCTGCAACAAGAGAAGCCACTGCAATGAGAAGCCCGTGTACCGTAACAAAGAGTAGCCCCCGCGCCCCGCAACTAGAGAAAGCCCACACTCAGCAACAAAGACCCAATGCAGCCAAAAATAAAT
This sequence comes from Eschrichtius robustus, assembly GCF_028021215.1. Taxonomy (NCBI): domain Eukaryota; kingdom Metazoa; phylum Chordata; class Mammalia; order Artiodactyla; family Eschrichtiidae; genus Eschrichtius; species Eschrichtius robustus. Next base: position 109,414,596 of record NC_090827.1, on the reverse strand, counting down.
AAATAAAATAAATAAATTTATTTTAAAAAACTGAAAAACAAATATGCAAGTGGGTTGTTGGGATGAGGGGGAAGGTATCTGGGAGAGGATCTCTGGACATGACCTTCATTTCTTCCCTTAAGAATGGCAGCTCAAAAGGGAAAGAGGGCAAGACTCATAGATCCTAACTCAAGCTAGGAATCCCTGACCACCTTTCCCATGGATGCTTGGCAGGCCCAGAGAGAGATGTCTTACCTGGGATATGTAGCTCATGCTTACTGGAGAGCGCATGTTCAAAGAAAATACAGTGGGAAAGGACCAGAATTGGATGGAGGCAGGGCAGGCTGGTTAGGAAGCTCAGGATTCTGCTACCTGAGAGGGATTGAGCTTCTCAGTTACGGGGGAAAAGGCACCCATGAGAGAGCAGAGAGAAGAGGTCCCTTTCCTCTCTTCCAGCCAGACATGCACGCCTATGGATGAAAGTTGGGAAGGCTCTCGTAATCACTAGGTGACTGAGGAGGACCAGAGCATGCAAAAAGACTTCTGAAGCATCAACAAGCTTAGAGAGTATGTCTGTCACCATAGCCACCAACACCATACAGCTTTGGAGAAACCGTCTGCAAAGTATATAATTCGACTTTGCATGTCATTTATTTCTTTCATACATTTTCTCTCCTAGCAAATTCCAGCAGCCATCGAGATCTTCAAGGACTTTCAGCGAAAAGCATGCTGCTTCCCCAGCCACACAAAGCCCAACCCCCAGTGCTGACTACCCCCTCGGCCAGGTGAAATACCCCAGTGCTGGATCTCCACTTAGAATCTTGCCCCTTCTATTTTTAAGAATTGCCTAGAAAGTTCATAGTCTGTTTTCTGCCTAGTTTTCTTTGGAAACACACTATTTAGAAACATATTTTACCTCTGTTAGGATCGAAATAATTCTACTAACTGTTACAGACTCTTTGCTCTTGATTTTAAGGTTTTAGTACGTCCTTTTGTAGAAGTTTCATTTCAGCGAACAATTTGCCATACAACTACAGCTGAAGGTCCAAACCCCAGCTGGAATGAAGAACTCGAACTTCCATTTAGGTAAGCATATTTTCCTCATTCTACAAGTGACTCCAGTCAAGAATAAAATGGGAAAATATCTAACTTCTGAAACTTGGGTTCATTGTTGGGACACCCCACTACTCTCCAGGCTCTGGCTTCTTACAGCCCAAGCTTCCCAGTCCCTCAGTCCCACAGCCCCTACACTGCTTTGCTTTTCTTCCCCATCTCCCCAACTCTGGAAGCTTTAAGTAATTTTGAAGCTCCCTAGTTCCCATAAATTAAGCTTTCTCCCTCGTCAGAAATACATAGGCATTTAAAATTTTTGATGAAATGATTTTACATATTTAAAAGACTCATTATTTCAGATCTTGAAGCAACCCAGAAATTATCTAGTCTAGTGCTCTACTTTTATAGAAAATAAACTAAAACCTAAAGATGGAAGTGACTTGCTTAATGCCAAATAGTAAATTAGAGACTGAGCAAGGGTTAGAACTAGTTACGTCAGAAGGGAGAAACAGATACCACTCTTATACATAGTACAAGCAAAAAGAATGAGAAAAGTTAAAGGCAAATGCTCAGCAAAATAGATGCAGTAGCCTGGTCTCGAGCCATGCCATGGAGAGGCCTGCTTGGGCCAGGCCTGGCTGGACTCAGAGCAGGTGGTGTTATAGGAGATGAACCTCACCCCTCCCTTGCTTTACTTATCTGTGGGGAAAGTGAGTGGGAAGCAGGGACCATCCAACCAGCCACATAACAATAGGAGGTTTATGACCAGGGAATGGTCTGACAGAGAAGCACCTTCCAGAGCCCAGTTGCTTAGGAAGTCCACATACCAGCACCAATATCAGCTGGAGACCTTGTATGTAGCCCGTCCGCTGAGCCAGCTCAGCCCTGGCCAGCTGGCTCCCTGCAAAGCTCACCATGGTTGGGAGATGATGTGAGACTCACCAGGACAAGCCAGCAAAAGGGTTTGTCTGTCTGCACGGAGCCTGCAGTCTATTGCCTTGCCATTTGAGTATAGGTACTACGTTATAGGGTCTCTGTGCTAGAGAAATCCTTTAAATGAGACAACTGCCATTAGTCCTCCTATCTATGCTCATATTCAGGTATTTTTCCAGTTTGGACATTTTAGTACTCATTATTTCTCTTTTGCTCTTTTCATGCTCCCTGATCATGGGTGCCCATTTGCAGGGCCCCCAATGGGGATTACAGCACCACCAATTTGCAGTCAGTGAAAGATGACGTGTTCATCAACATTTTTGATGAAGTTCTATATGATGTCTTAGAGGTAAGTTCACGTTTTTGAGAAAGATGTCTGTATTCATTTTCCTATCCTCTACCCATCGTGTAAGTCCTGTCAGGGAGGAGAAAATTTCCCCTTAAGCTTGTGTGTTCTTTTGGCTGGTCTAATAATTAAATTGACACAAGACAGATTAACAGGGGAAAAATAAACAACTTTTAATTTTGTTATGTACAAAGGTCTCATAGATACACGATCTAGGAAGTGACCAAAACAGACAGCTTTTACACCTTTTAGACAAAGAAACAATAAATTTGTGAAGAATTGACAAGACATAGATGTTTGGTTTTGGGTAAATTAGTAAAGAAATAACAAGGTTTGTTTGTACAGCCTCCTCAGCCCTGGATTCCCTGTCTCTGGTGATAAGGATGCCTCTCTCTCTCCCCCCAGGTGCAGGGAGGGCACCTTTCACACAGGAGATTTATTTCCTGCTTTCTGCAGACAAAGGAGGGTCAGAGTGTTCTTGCACCAGCTGCTTTTCAAGTAACTTGAATTCAAAGTAATCCATATGCCACTTTGGCATATTTGGGGGCAGCCTGCCCTGAGCCCCATCAATCCCAAAATTTGGAATGTTTGAAACCTGACCTGTATAAATGGGGAAAGAAAGAAGGGAGGAAGAGAACCAGCTTTTTTATTTTCAACTTGACTGTCTGCTATGATCCAGGAATTGTACTAGGAGATTTTTATACATTGTCTTAATTTTAAAATACCCCTACAAAGTAGATTGTTAAATCCCTAATTTATTGATGAAGAAACTGAGGTTCGGAGAAGTTCAATGACTTTCCTAGGGTCACAGAGCTATTAAGTGTCTTAACCAGAATGTGACTTAGATCTGCTTAACCTAAACCTACCGTGCTTTCAGCTAAAATCCTGCTGCTTTCCTACTTCCTATCCGGAGTTGTTAAACAATTATTACTTCCCGCCCCTCCTTTAGGACGACCGTGAAAGAGGAAGTGGAATCCACACCCGTATTGAGAGACACTGGTTGGGATGTGTGAAAATTCCATTTAGCACGATATATTTCCAGGCAAGGGTAAGCATCAAAAGTAAGAATTTCACAGGAATAGGGAACTGCTCTATCCATTTTTCCTGTTAAAGGTTTTTTTGTGGAAGTATACCCTTAACACTGAGAGAACCTATGTGCAAGGCCACTATTGGAAAGATAAAAATCACTATATAAAGCCATTGATCTTCTGTCATATTTGCATGACTTATTAAAACATCTATCTTCCTTACAGTTAGTAGTTAATGTACAACTTTGCCGATCTGAGAATTTTTTAACTTTTAAATGAAAGTGAAGAAGGTAGGACAAAGTAGAAACTTGTCAAAAATGACAAAAGTGGAATGGATAGATGCCTGAAAATAACTTGAAGAAAACAACCAGGTCAGTTGATGGCCCATTTTAATCAAATGCTTTAATGTTTCCAGAGTCCTCAGTATTTCAAAAATGAAAAATGGTTGGTAGAGACTTGCTCAACTAAAATACCATTCTTCAGAGTTTAACAGTTTTGCTTAAGGGGATCCATTAGGTTAACAATTCTTGAATGGCATAGTAGCGCTAATCTGAGACAGTTAAAGATTCTGAAATGGCTTTAATATCCCAGTATTAAATCCATAGCAACAGGAGGCTTTGAGCCAAAGACTGTGTTAATCTCACACAGCTACAGAGGAAACAGTTTAAATCCACATGTGATGACCACATAGAGCAAATGCCGCCTGGGTCACAGTCTCAAGCAAGGCCAAGAACAAAACTCAGGTGTGAGAGGCTTGGATTGGTTGGAATTTCAAGAATCATTTGGAATTGCAATCCTCCCTAGACCAAAGGGACTGTCTACAGGTGATGCTGCAGCTATATGTGTGCCAAAAATTTTACATTTCCCACTTCGAATAGATTTGAAATGAAAAAAATTTTAAAGAGCACATCATTTTGCAAATCAAACTGCCCATGTTATTTGACATCACATTTGGAAGGGTACTCAGAAGTAATTACTCCAAACTCCTTCTTGATAAATGAATCTCCTTTACTATATCCTAGTAATACCCATACTCTCTAGAAGTAGGGACCTCACTACCTCATAAGGTAGCTTGCTCTCTTTCCAATATCTCTGTCATAAATTTCTTCTTTAATCTGTGCCATAAGCTAAATTCCTCCCTGGGACCCCCATTCCTAGGTCCTGGTTTGGAGCTACACAAAACAAGGAGACTCCTAATTCGGTAATAATAATAGGAATAACTATATTTATCAGGTGCATATTATTGATATATACCATTTCTAGCTAGTTTATATGTCACCTTAATTAAACCTCACAACAGCTCAATAGACATTATGATCCCCATTTTATAGATGAAAAAACGGAAGCCTAGAAGGGTAAGTAACTACTCAAATCCCAAAGTTTACAGCAGATCTGGGATTCAACTTTTACCAACTTCCAACATTTTACATTGGCTTATCCTTGAAGAAGGAGATTGGTAAAAGTAGAGAGACCTATTCAACTTTTGAGTTTATACATCTCAATATTGCTTTTGAGAATGATTTTATCACATTTGTCATTTTAAAAGTTTTGTCTGATTCCAAAGCTCACGGTCTTAAATGAACCGACAGGGGACATTTGACAATATCTGGAGACATTAGTAGGGGTGCAACTGGTATCTAGTGTATTGAGGCAGGAATGCTGCAAACACCCTACAATGCACAGGACAGCCCTCCGTAACAAAGAGTTCTCCGGCCCCAAACATCAACAGTGCCCAGGGTGAGAGACTCTGTCTTAAATTCTTACACTTCAACTATTTGGAGACAGTGTCCATTCCCTCCTGGCTCATCTATCTATTCTACAGACCATATGTCCCCAGTTATTTCAGCTGTACTTTATACGGCGCTGTATTTATACTCTTCTTCTCCTTGTACCCTCTCATCTGCCTGGGTAAAGGCTTTGGGGGAACTCCACCAATGTAAAGAGGAAAATAAATAAGAGCTTCCTTCATTCCTCTCTAGAGGGCATATTCACTGAAATAAAGATTGGATTCTTTGAAAATCTGTGAATTTCAAAGTCTAGCCCTGAGTAGTTTTGTAGTACTAGACAGTCTTCCATAAACTTACTGTTGCTTTGACTACAAAGGAGTAAAAACTTCTGCCTTTTTGAACCTCTACATAATTTAGGTCATTTTATGTAAGAGGCTTGTAATTCGTTCAGCCTACATTTATTGAGCACCTCCTGTGTATACAAAACACTGCGATATACTGGAGACAGGTGATACAAAAAAGAGCACAATACAGATTCTATTTGCAAAGAACAATTATCTAAAAGAACATGATAAATATGCACACAACAGTGAAGTCTGGCAGAATGTGTCAATGCAATAAATGAAAGAAGCAAGTTGTATGTAAGGCTGGTGGAGATAAAACAAATCACGAAGGAGATAACATCTGACCTGAGCCTTGAAAAATGATTAAAATTCTAAAAGGTGGAGATGGGAAGCTGAGGCATCCCAGAAAAGGGGACTGGCTGCCAGCTAACACTTATTGAGCACTTATCACAGGACAGGCATTTTTCTTAGTGTTTTACATCTATTAATCCATTCAGCATACATAATTACCCTACAAAGTAGATACTATTATTATCTCCTTTTTACAAATGCACAAGCTGAGTCACTTCGAGTTTAATCCAGGATTTGAACACAGGCACCCTAGTATTGGAATCAACTTGCATAACTAGCACATGTTCTACTGAACCAAGCAAAGAAGGCAGGGAAAGAGAGAGCCCTTGCTGTGACAGCTTAAGGAGACAAGCCTGGAGAGACGGGGTGGGCCCTGAATACAGTCTGAGCAGTTTTTACTGAATTCATCAGATGATGATGAGTTGACACTTACATTTGAACTTCTGTTGGAAAATCACCAGGATGTTTACAGAATTGTATTTTCTTCACAGATTGATGGGACATTTAAAATCAATATTCCCCCAGTTCTTCTGGGCTACAGTAAGGAGCGAAGTGTGATTATTGAGCGGGGTTTTGACGCTGTCCGAAGCCTGAGTGAAGGCTCCTACATCACCCTGTTCATTACCTTGGAGCCTCAGCTGGTTCCCGGGGAGTCGGTTCGAGAAAAGGTAACTGCGTACTCTCTGGAATCGCATGTCTGACGCAGACGGAACCTGAGAAATGCTTGCTAGGCCATGCTTTTATAAAGTTGTACTGAATGGCACAAGGAGAGGTTTCCTTACTTCAGTATCCATTCATTACTCTTTCGGTTTGGACAGAATGAAGGTTAGAGAACAGCTGTGTGGGTTTGTACTTCATTGAGTCAATAATTAGGTCAATAAGCAATTTAAACTTTTAGCAAAGCAAAACAAATATAAACATGCTCTACTTTTAGAAGAATTTTCTCATTGGGTAGAAAATGAAATATGAAAGTAGAAAAGCAGATTGCTTTATTATCTTGACACTTACTGGCAAGCGTGCCGAAATGCATTTCTAAATCTGACCTCAAGTCCCTGGTCACGTTGTATATTGAATCAATTCATAGGATCATAAAACCAGGTGACCTTCAGGGGTCACCACAATTTACTTCAGTGCCTTCGGACAGAAACAAGTAAGTATACGCACAAGTACTCTAATTTTGCACAGCTCTAGAGAAAAAGAATTTCTAGAACTTCTATTTGTTAGCAACTGCTTCCCAACCTTCAGAATTGGGAGATACTTTCTTAATGTAACATACTTGTGCAGCATTGATGCATACTGCCCTTATCAGACTTGGGAGAAAGATTGATCATGACCTCTTATTATTATAAACTAATACAGTAATGACAACCACCAACAACATGTGCTGAGTTGTCACTCTGTCCTGAGCACTCTGTCAGACATTGACATGTGTCCTCTCTCTGAATACTCACAGTTGTCTTGTATGGTGGGTCTTCAACTAGGAGATGAGGAAAATGGGGCTGAACTGTCCAAGTTCACCCCGGGGAAGTAAATGGCAGCGCTAACAATTAAACATCTGTCTGACTTTAAATCATATATATTCAACAAATATTTACTGAGCATCTTCTGTGTGACAGGCATTTTTTAGGCACTGGGAATATAGCTGCCTAAAAAAGCAGGTAAAAATTCCAAATTGTTAACTACTAAGCTATACTGCCCAAATTATTATGCTGACTCTTTATCCACTGTAATTAAGACTCAGACAGAGATGAAAAAAAATGAGCACATTCCTGTTTCTTTTTCACTATTACAGTTTGGGTCACAGAGAAAAATACTATCACTATTTCCTATTTGCAAGGCATTTACAGGAAAACATGAAGGACTGTTGGAAAAACAAATCTATGAAATTCAAATTAACCTTATATGCTAGCCTTTGTCACTAAAGCTGTGACAAATATGTTCTCCAAAAAACATGTTAGAATATATACATTTCAAAATATTTCTAGGAAGGGAAACACGTTCAGAATGCTTTTCTTCATGTACAAATTCAAGAGAAAGTCAAAAAGCATGTTTACACAGAAAAATGCTCCCAGAGAAAAGACGATTTTGCTAGTTCTATGTATTAACAGAAGCAAAAGCAGTTAGTACTCCACCTGGAGATGAGCTTCCAAACCACGGGAGAGCAGTCTGTGACTGGGGCTGAAAAGCTGAAAAGCTGAAAACCAGAGGTGCCTTTGCACTTGGCCTTCTTCCCAGGCACTGACCTCCTACTGCAGGAGTTTTAAGGGTCCTATGGCCTTCCTTCCTTAAAATGAGATATCTAGGCTGTCAGCTGCTGCCTTCGGTGGCTTTTTACTGCCCCGCTGTGGCTGTATGTGGCATTTCTCTCAGACCTCCAAAATGAGGGCGTAAGAAAACGCCTCTGGAAGGCAGACTCTGCTGCTCCTTGATAAGGAAGACTTGTACACTGACAGGATCCTGGCGTCCTAAACACACAGTGGCAGAAAGGAGAGAGAAGCTCTTGCCCTAAATAGTAGGGACCACAACCTGGAATTGTTTTTCCACTGAACAGCAACTGCCAGGATTAGCCCATTGGAGTCTTCCCTCCACCATCATCCCATACTGAACCATTCCATATGATTTTTTAAAGATATTTACTCATGGAACTGTCTAAAAAATCAGTAGCAACTCCTGAAACTCTTAACACCCCCTACTTTACTCTGTCTCGATAAAAACAAAAGTTTTTAAAAATAGATTATATCTGTTTACGAAGTCTTCCTTTTATTCCTTTTCTTTTTTCTTTCTTGCTTCTGATAGATGAGTGACATGCTTAAAAAGGTACCAAGCATTTTGTTTTACTATTCATCAGCCAATAGTTATTAGGCATTAATTACCTGCTTCTGTCCTCTGCCACCTTAAGGAAGCTGCTGGGTCCCAATGTATGTGTGATCCCTTGGCAATGAACTACAGATGTCTGCAGTTCATGAAGAATAACTACCTTTGTCTTTTGGCCCATTTCATTTTGTCAGAAAGTTTCTTATTTAGCTCTGAATCAGGAAGTCACATGTCAATGTCACCTGCATACGGGGAGCTACCTCCACTGTTTCCACGTCCATAAAATCCATGAGCTGCTTCTTACATAAGCAGTGTGGCTGGGACAATTATTTCTGGTCAGTGGAGCTGCCACAGTGTAGGTATTCAAAGGGAAAATAAACCCATTCAGTTTTCTGTAAATATTTACATTAACCTAGAAGTTAAAGAATTGAGCCAGTTAAGAATCTTCCAAATTTCATGTTGAATCTAATTGTGAATTTGTCAGTTCCACCTTTATTTGTTTCATAATAAACAACCCAAATCCTTTTAGTATTTAGCTTTTGCTTGGCACTTCTTAGATTACCGACATGGCATACTACCCTTAAATTACGGTTTCAATCCATTAAATGGCATCCTTGTGGTCTAAACAAGTATTAATGATCATTAATAGATACCTATTAAATGCTTACATTATGCATGCTCAGTGCAGAGAAGAACACAAAATGACTGAAACATGGGCCCTGCTCCCAAGAAGCACTAACTACAGAGTCAAAATACACAGCAGAACATCCAGGTCCAAGTGGCAGAAAAAGTTTTACACATACTTTTTTCAATTTGGAAGTAGTCAGTACTGATTCAAGATTTTTACTGTTCTTTCTGGACACTGTCTATAGCTGCCTCTCTTTAATGCTTCCATAGCATACGGTGTCTATCCCTACAGGATCTCTGGTCAAGTGTTTCAAGAACCTGATTGCTTATTAATGTTCTCCTCCAGACTAGAAGTTTCTTGAGGGGTCTGTTTCATATACATTTATCCAGACTGCCTAGAACCCTTTAGACTTTCAGCAAACGTCTTTCAAATAATTGGATGCATCTGTAAATTAATGAGTTTAAAAGAAACAGGGATGAATTCAAAAGGGCGCTTTTCTTCACACCACCCTTGTTTCATAATTCTCAATCTTTCTAAAGTTACAATTATTTATACCCTAGAGTCTGCATACATCCATACCAAAGTCCTGTGAGCTCACCTTTTTCATTTATTTATGTCTTCATCATACCACCTATTCGGTAGCTACCATGTCTTGGCACTGTGCTGAGTAGGTGGTTATAACGACGACGATGATGATAATGTTAGGATTCAGATGTCAGGGCACATCCTATGAAGAATATACAGGCTTTTGGAAATGCCTCCATCCTATCTATCCACCACAACCGCTACCTCAATTTCTGAGGATACAGCAATCAAATTAGAAACAGGAGCCACAGTCCAGCTCCAATATAAGAGAAGCCAAGAACAATTCAGTATTCTAGATCCTATTAAAAGTCATAAAAAAATAACGGGATGTTCTCTGTGCTCTCATTCATTCATTCAACAACATTCGTTAAACACTTACCATGTGCCTACTATGTACTATGTACTATGTGTGTAGTATCCTTGATACTGAAGGTAAAAAACTAGATCAAAACAAAACCCCTGACTTCAAGAATCTTACTCTATGAGGGAGACAGAGTAAACAAATATATCAGCAGTTTTAAATGCTAAAATAAGTAAAGCAGAGTATGAAGGGGACATCTAGATGTATTTCCCTCCTCGAAAACAAACAAACAAAACTTTCAAGCACTGCCTAGAATGTAAATCTTACCTAAAAATTGATTTTCTAATAAAATTTTGAGTTTGTCTTAAAATCCTTTGAAACGTAAGCAACGATACATAAATTTTTATACTAAACAACAAAAATCTTGTAGAAACATTTAAATATCTGCTCTTTTCCATGCTACGTTTCAGCAATGGCTTGAAGGAAAAATGACACCCTAGGTCCAGAGACAATTGAAATCTGTTCTGTTTCAGCTGCTTTGAGTTACTTTAAAAAGTCTGGGAATTGGCTTATCTTGGATCAGAGAACCACTTAAAATAACTACTATACATTTGACGTTTCGAGTTCTGCTTCCCTTTACCTTGAGACCCATTACTATTATTTAGTACGTTGGTTATGGATTTAAAACTTTTTAACACATCCATATATACTTGTAAATTTGTTGTCCTTTTAACATGAGTTGCTTTACCTTTGCATTTGAGATGTTTGATTTCTGAGCCCTCTCCCCTCTAAAACCAACATCAAAATACACATAAAACTATTGCTTGGTCTCATCAATCAGAAGTAGTACATCATAGTTTAATTTTTATATGTTGCTTTATTCATCCAATAATTTCCATATGGCTGCTTGCCTGTTGACTACTTTCTTTCAATGCTGGTGAATATATTTTAAGTGTTTAATGAATCCATATAATTTTTAAATTATAAATATAATTAAATAAAGCTTCAGGAACACTGGGGCCTGACAATTTTGTAAGGGGGTCACTAAATCATACTTCCTGAAGCACACATTGAGTTCACGTTGACTGTGGGATCTGAACAGGTTCTACTGTATCTCCTGTAATGATATACAAACTCCATGGAGTCTTTATTTTTGAAGTTTGATTCTCAGGAAGATGAGAAATTGCTTCAAGCAACTGAGAAGTTTCAAGCTGAATGTGCCTTAAAGTTTCCAAATCGTCAGTGCCTGACAAGAGTGGTTGACATTAGTGGGAAAACCGTCTTCATTACTCGTTATCTCAAGCCTTTAAATCCTCCTCAGGAGCTCCTTAACACTCACCCCAACAATCCACAGGCAACAGCAGTAAGTATTTCACAGCCAATCGGTGTTGGTGCTAAAAAGGTTTTAAAGTTTCAGTATATCGCCCTCTTAATTACCATATTTCATAGTACCTAGGATAGTAACTAGATCAAGATCATTAATGATTAAAGTAATGATTGAAACTCCTTTAGTGCCATGAGGCTTACTTTCTTTAGAAAAGTCTGGAGGTACCAGTGAGGATAATAATCCTTAGTCCATTCTTTCAGGGAGCAATTAATTATTGAGTGCTTACTGTGCCCCTGACATTACATTGGCTGCTGGAAAACTAAAATTTGGAAGATGCTCTACACTTTCACAATGTCTTATACAAACATGTTTACATTATGTATTCTCTATAACTCTGCTAGAATTTGAACCTAGGCCTCTGACTTAGAACTCGTGCACGTTCTATTATACCAAGATAACTACTCAGTATTATATTTAATGCTGTAAGCATCATTAAATTCAAATTAAGCAAAAATTATTTCCAAGCTTTAAGTATGTATAGCATGTAGGCCATCCCCATAAAGCACATCCATACCAGGCCATTAAATACTCATGCATCATTCTCTGCCTGCAAAGCACCATACCTATTGCAATCTCACATGAACAGAACTGTACGCTGAATGGGCTATTCTTAAGTGGACAAGGTAACCCATAACTGTCTTTGGTGAGTGGATAGTACAGAGAGTAATTGCTGCTAGTAAGTCATTAATTTAGTAATTTAGGAACAGGGTAATGATATGCCTATTTGCAGATATAGATATATATAAAAAAACCAAATAAACATTGTGTTCTACATTTCATTTACTTTTTTTATTAATCAATTTTTATTAAAAACCTTAACAGGGACTTCTATTCTCTCTAGCAGAGTAGATGTGCAGAAAACTTCTCCCAGTAGAGAACACTTAAGAGTGATGAATAAAATATTTAAAACATGTTTTAAATCATGACTGAAATAGAAATAAGATGAGGAGGAAAACCCAGAGACAGGAAACAACAGGAAAGCAAGACTCCACAAGGGTGAGGGCTTGAAATAGTGTTTGCTCTGGGGTCACCCGTAATTCCTAATGCCAAGAGCTGGGTTTCAATGGGCCTCAAGGTTGCTGGAGATGGGAGGTAATGCATGGTGCTGGAGCATTGGGTTAGAGACTCAGCCTCGGAGCTGGGACCCTTGAAGTGTAAACTCACTTGTAGGTAAACTAGGAAATACCCTACCCTGCAGAAGAAAACCTGCCTGTCTCAGCCTTGACTCTGGATGGAAGAGAAAAAAGAAAGTCTCTCCTAAGAATTCCTAATCACTAAGCTGTACTTATTCACACTTGGGACTGAAATTTACACTACCTGTAGGACCTCAAAAAACTTCAATCGAAATTTAATTTCAAGAATTCCCTGTTGGTAATGCCCCTAAGTCCCTGTCAGAGCAAACACAAATTCTTCTAGGAGAACATCCTTTAAACTCAGCCTCAAAAAAATTCCACAGAAAAAGTTCCAAGCAACATGAACATATAAAAGATCATCAATGAAGAAATAAGTCACTATGAAGAAGGTAGGAGTTAGCAGAAACAACATTCTGCAGAATCGGGACACAAATTACCAGATTCAGAATATAAAATAGGTATGTTTAATAAGTTTAGAAATCTAGGGAATTGAAAATATAACAAAAGGACAATAGACTATTAGAACTGATACACAGCGTGTTAAAAGTACTACATGGAACTTGTAGAAATAAAGAATAGTTAAAATTAGAAACTGAACAAACAGTTTAAACTTAACATCAAATATAGTTGAATACAGAGTTAAATTAAATACAGTTAAATACAGAGATAATTCATGAATATACAGGCAAAGAAACTACTTGGAGTATAGCACAGAAACCGAAAAAAATGGAAGACATAAAGGAATGGTTAAGAGACGATGGAGGATAGAGGGAGGAGGACCAAATTGTGTTTAAAAGGAGAAAAGCAATATTCAAAGAGAGAGCTGAGAATTTTCAAGATTTGATGAAAGACAACAATGATTCAGGAAGCCCAATGAATCCCACACAAGATAATATGAAATTAAAATCCAGGTGTATAATTGGGAACAAAAAAAACAAAGATGATCTTTAAAACAGCTAGAGAGAAAGTGCAGATTGTCTAAAAAGGAACAGTAGGGCTTCCCTGGTGGCGCAGTGGTTGAGAATCTGCCTGCCAATGCAGGGGACATGGGTTCGAGCCCTGGTCTGGGAGGATCCCACATGCCGCGGAGCAACTAGGCCCATGAGCCACAACTACTGAGTCTGCGCGTCTGGAGCCTGTGCTCCGCAACAAGAGGGGCTGCGATAGTGAGAGGCCCGCGCACCACGATGAAGAGTGGCCCCCGCTTGCCGCAACTAGAGAAAGCCCTCACACAGAAACGAAGACCCAACACAGCCAAAAATAAATAAATAAATAAATAAATAATAATTTAAAAAAAATTTTTTTTAAATAAAAAGGAACAGTAATTAAAGTAACAGGTTTTTTAGGGGCACAAATGAAAGCCAGAAATGGAATGACATCTTCAAAAGGCTAAAAGAAAATAGTCATCAAACTAGTAATTTATATCCAGTGAAACTATCTTTCACACAAACATTGGGAGCATTTACAACCGAAAGATTCTCACTTAAGGAATTTCTAAAAAATATAAAGAGAAGGAAGGTTCTCAGAAAATCCTAGATGCAACACATAATGATAGGTAAAGAAAATGGGAAATTAGTGAATAAATCAACAAGCATTGTCTTCACAGTAATAATAAAAGCAATGTGGTTGAAAAATCAAGATAAAACAAAAATCCTGAAAAAAAATGTATACATGTCAGGACAGGATCTATGAGAGTATTTTAATGCCCTTGTATTTTCCAAGATGAAGGCAAAGATATTTATTAACTTTAGAGTTTAAGTTAAATATTCATATTGAAATTTCTATATTAACAACTTAAAAGAATCTTAAAAAGTGAGTAAAACTTCCGAACTAGCAGAAGATAAAATAACAAAATGGGGTAAAGAGAGTGTGGAGGGGAAGAAACATAGAAAAATTATAGAAAAATAAAAAATAAAAAGCACAGAATAAGGTAGTAGAAATAGTCTAAATATTTACCAATAATCACAATCAAAGTGAAGGGACTAAACTTTCCAGTTAAAAGCCAAAGACTGTAAAACTAGATTTTTAAAACAGTTTGTAGTGGAACTTGGCAAGCTGATTTCTAATATTTATACAGCAGTGCAAAGGGCAAAAAAATAGCAAAGACGATCCTGAAGAGAAAGAAGAACTCAGTGGGAAGATGTGCCATGTCATATCCAGATACTTATGAGACTGTAGTAATTAAGGTAAAATGGTATTGAACACAAATAACAAAGAGAAAAATGGAAGAGAATTTAAAAATCCAGAATGGGTCTACTCAAATATTAACCCACTCAAACCTGATGTATGACAAAGCTGGCATTGGAAATTAGTAAAAATTGACTATTACATAAATTGTATTGGGATCATTGATTTTACATATGGAAAAAAAAAAAAGATTCTTGCTTCACACCATTCAACAGATAGATTGAGGACTTAAATATAAGAGGCATTTTTATCTTTATGACCTGAGGTAGGAAGTTCCTTAAGCAAGCCAGAAAAAAGCACTATAGTAAGTCCGCTACATACGAACCTTCAAGTTGCAAACTTTCAGAGATGTGAACGTGCATCTGGTTTCAGCAAGGAACCAGAACCTGTGTCATCAGCATCAGGCGTGAGTGAAATTGCAGCTTGCCCTCTGTCTCCTATTGCTGGCTATCCTTCAGCTCTACCACCTCCCACCTCCTCTCCCTCCTCCAGTCAGTAACTCTTCTTGCCTGTTCACTCAGTGCCAGCCCCTGTATGCCAGCTGTTGGACTGTACTACTGTACTTTTCAAAGTACTGTACTATAAGATTTAAAATGTTTAATTTTTGTGTTTGTTTTTTATGTATTATGTGTGAAAAGTATTATAAACCTATTACAGTACAGTACTATACAGCCAATTGTGTTAGTTGGGTCCCTAGGCTAACTTTGTCAGACTTATGAAGAAATTGGACTTACGAGCTTGCTCTCGGAATGTGTTCTTATGTAGGGGACTTACTGTAACTGTAACCAGAAAGAATAAATTTGACCATATTAAAACTGAGAACTTGAGTTAACAAAAAACAGCACAAAGGAAAGGAAAAGACAAGCCACAATCAGTAGAGGACATTTACAACATATGTAATAGACAAAGGAATAGTAACTAGAATATATTTTTTTAAAACTACAAATCAATTTAAAAATGTACAAAATATTTGAATACAAGTTCACAGAAGTGGAAACATGAAAGGCCAATAAGCATATAAAAAGATGTTCAACCTCCAGAGCAATTACAGAAATAATGAGTTACAACCACAATGATGCACCCATCTTGGTTTCTAAATACTACTGCCCTCTAAACGGAACCAGGACTTCTTAGAGAAATGGCTGCTTTCAGGACTGGGCTAGGGAAAATACAAGATGATCTTGGAGAGTCTTGTTATACCAGAAAGTAAGGGGGGGGGGGGTGGGTGGGGGAAGAAGATGAGAACATTTCAAAGAGACCCAAGAGCCATTTTCTTCATCCGTAAAAGATGGATAATAACAATCTTCCTCAGGATGTTTGGAGAGGATTAAATGAGATAATATTAATACAACACTTAGTAAGCACTTGTGAGCGAGCATTTGTTTCATTTTGTTCACATAAATGTTTGTGATATATGAAACTTTCTTCCAAGAAATGAGATAGATGATCCAGCTTTCTATTTTATTAGAAAAATGATTACAGCTAATTTTGTTTAAACAGGAACTGGTGGCTCGATATGTGTCTTTGATTCCTTTCTTGCCTGACACTGTTTCATTTGCTGGTATCTGTGACCTGTGGAGCACATCTGATGTAAGTAGTTCTCCCTCACAGACTTACTAGTTTGAGCTGATTTCACAGAACATTAGTAAATGGCTTGCATAATTTTAAATTGCAACACTCATTAGTCATTATAAGAATCTACACAGCCATCTGTTTAGCAGGATGAGCTAAATTCTGAGGTACTTTTTTCTTCCTGGTTCAATTTGCCCAAAGTTCAGAAATTAAACAAAAATATTAATTATTTGCACACACACACACTCGCACCCACACACACAAAACCACTTCAGATGTCTTAATGCTACTTTATCCTCCCAGTGTTACCTAAACAACATCCGAATTTTATTCATAAAATAATCAAAATCACATTCTATATTACATTTGGAAATTGCATATTCCTTAATTTATGGGCTTCTAAAGGCATGTCATTATTCAGTATGTATTTCTTGGTTACCTATCACGTGTCAGACACTGTACTTAGTTCTGGCTATGAGCAAAATAAAATGGCCTCTGACCTCATGGAACTTACAATCAACGTATGCTACATAAACTTCCAAATGAGTCTTCAGTAGAATGAAACAAACATGTATTATCACTGGTATTCATTCTGCTTCTGGATCTCATGTTGTACTGTGTTTGCATAAAATTGAACTGTGGTATACAACTCCCTTTGAAGGATAGCTCTAAAAGGAAGAAGCTGAAGTACACTTTAAATTTCTTGCTCCCCAATATATTTTGGCAACATAATGTTGACAATTTTAGAGATAAAATTTCCACAACCTCAAGATATCTATAAGAAGATATACGAAGAATAGAATATAGTTCATGTGCTCTAGAGCCAGAATGGCTTTTCCACTTCCTAGGTATTGCCTCGTCTCTCTGTGCCTCCACTTCCTCATCTGTAAAATGGGAAGATGAGAGTATCGCCCTCAAAGGTTTGTTCCAGGATCAAATGAATTGATGCATGCAATGTGCTTAAAACAGTGTGGTGGCCAGGGTGGGAGGACAGGATGTGAACAGGCAGAGCACAGAGGACTTCTAGGGCAGTGAAAATACACTGCATGATACTGTAATGACAGACTTGTCAAAACCCACAGAACGTACAACACCAGGAGTGAACCCTATGTATAAGCTATGGACTTTGGGTGATCATGGTGCATCAGGGTAGGTCTGCCAGTTGTAACCCACGTGCCGCCTGGCGAGGGATGTTGATGGTGGAGGAGCCTGTACCTGTGGGGGGGCAAAAAAGTGCGGGGAATCTCTGTGCCTTCCTGCCAGCTTTGCTGTGAACCTAAAACTGCTCTAGAAAATAACGTCTTCACAAAGAAAAAGTGTTTCGTACACAGGGAGCTACCATATGTAAGTTCAAAATAAAACGTGGAACTTTGAAATTTGTCTCCCCCACCTCACCCCATAATTGATTCTAGAAATCATGTCATCGATGTCAGAGAAAATACCATGTCCGACTAAAAGTGTTGCGGTTTTTTTTAATTTTAGTGAATTAACAACACAGTACCAACATTTGGAAAAATCTTTTTTAAATAGATCTTATCCTTGAAGGTACTAATTTTAACAATGACTTTTTAAAATCCTATACAGCCAATATAGAATAAAGCGGTCAGTCAATGCAACATAATTTTTTGTTTTTAATTTTGGTCAGCAATTTCTTGATCTCCTGGCAGGAGACGAAGAAGAGCATGCAGTATTACTGTGTAATTACTTTCTCTCCCTGGGTAAGAAGGCCTGGCTGGTGATGGGCAATGCTATTCCTGAGGTAAGACCACGTAGGTTGGCTCTAACAAAGTGTCCTTGGGTAACATGGATGGCTGTGTTATGTTCCAAATCATGGACAGGACTTATTTTCATAACAATTCTTTGAGTTGCAAGGGAAGTAGCCCAGAGATTCCACAATAGGAAGAGAGAACCAGCGATAAAACGTGAAGTGGCTTTTAGGGTACTCGGGCCCTGCACAATGCTTCAGGGTGTTTTTGGCAAATCGGAGCCCTTTACCACCCACAGCCCCCACCTAGCTCTGTCCTTTTAGCAAGAGGCCCCTCCTGCCCACGCTACTAAGAATTCTGATTCCCTTAGTGATCTACTGTTATTCATGCCAAGGATCGAAGGGGATCTGAAGAAGAGTGGCAAGGACAGAGAATCTTTCACGCCTGCTTCATCCACAGGCATCTGCTACTAACCTGGCAGGCAAAGGGCAACAAGGCAGATAACCACAGGAACAAAGAAAAGAATGCTCACAGCTATAGTTTGGTATCACCATTGTTATTTTTATTAGACTGGAGATAGTGACTACTAAAATTTGTTTCCCCAGCCCACTGCAAATATCCCTAAATTTGGGGCACGTTTTGGGGGTAATTTTGGGTACAAATTTAGAAAAGTCATATGGATTGAAGCAGCTTATCCGAAGAGTGTTTCAAAAAGAGGGGTTCTAGGAATCCTTAGGAATTAGACAGCACAGGTTGCTACTAGACAGGTAGTATCATATCTGAATCCTAGTTCATGCTCCATCATTATCTTCCAGATAGCCTGGTACAAGGAACAGAATACTGGGCTAGGAAGTCACAAGGCCTGCCTGGGTTCAAGGCTATGCCCACTCCTCATGAGCTGTGTGACTTTAAGCAAGTCACTTCACAACTCTGAGCCTTATAATGAAAGTGGGAGAGTAAGTTTTGCCCTGCCTTCCCCAGAAGCCTATAGTGAGCATCAAATGAAATCATACGTGAGAAATAAGTGAATGAATAAATGTTCATTGTAAAAAGAGAATCTAATAATACATAAGTATTCTGAATTAAAAGTTAAAGTCCCTCTTCAGGCTCTAACTCCCAATCCCACCCCCTCCTTGGGTGTACTCACTGTCAAGAGTTTAGTAAGTATCCTCTCAAATTATCTTCTATTCATTTACATAATTATAAATGTATATCAAATATTAATTACTGTATTAGAAATAGAAGTAGTATTCAGATATAATCAGCCTTCTAAATACTTAAAAAGCAATCTTAACTGACTCTAAAAAGAAAATGCAGTGACTACTTATTTCCATCAATAATCATTCTTCAGCCAATCATAAGATATCTTGCCATTTGCAATAACATGGATGGACCTAGAGGGTATTATGCTAAGTGAAGTAAGTCAGAGAAAGGCAAATACTGTATGTGGAACCTAAAAAACAAAACAAATGAACAAACATAATGAAACAGAAACAGTCATAGAGGGCTTCCCTAGTGGCGCAGTGGTTAAGAATCCACCTGCCAATGCAGGGGACACGGGTTCAAGCCCTGGTCTGGGAAGATCCCACAAGCCACGGAGCAACTAAGCCTGTGCGCCACTACTGAGCCTGTGCTCTAGAGCCCGCGACCCACAACTACTGAAGCCCGCGCGCCTAAAGCCCGTGCTCCGCAACAAGAGAAGCCACTGCAGTGAGAAGCCCCCACTCGCTGCAACTAGAGAAAACCTGTGCATAGCAATGAAAACCCAATGCAGCCAAAAATAAATTAATTTAAAAATAAAAAAGAAACAGTCATAGATACAGCAAAAAACACAGGTGGTTGCCAGAGGGGAGGAGGGGGGAAATGGGGGGAGGAGGGGGGAGGAGAGAAATAGGTGAGGAAGATTAAGTACAAACTTTTAGTTACAAAATAAATGTTACAGGTATGAAATATACAGTGTGGGGAATATAGTCAGTAATTATGAAATATCCTTGTATGGTGACAGATGATAACCTAGACTTTTCATGATGATCATTTTGAAATGTATAGGTATTATCAAATAACTATGTTGTGTACCAGAAACTAACATAGTGTTGTAGGTCAATTATACTTCAAAAACAAACAAATTCATACAAAAGAGATCAGATTTGTGGCTATCAGAGGCAGGGGACAGGGGGAGGGGGAATTAGATAAGGTAGTCAAAAGGTACAAGCCTCCAGTTATAAGATATGTAAGTTCTAGGGATGCAATGTACAACATAATAAAGATAATTAACACTGCTGTATGTTATAAATGAAAGTCATTAAGAGAGTAATCCTAAGAATTCTCATCACAAGAAAAAAAAATTTTTTTCCTATTTCTTTTAATGTATCTGTATGAGATGATGGGTGTCCACTTAAACCTACTGTGGTCATCATTTCATGATGTATGGAAGTCAAATCATTATGCTGTACACCTTAAACTTATACAGTGCTGTACATCAATTATATTTCACTAAAACTGAAAAAAAACCCCACAACATACCCCATTTAACTTAAAAAAAAAAAAAAAAGATATGTTGGTTGAGTAACATGACCACTATTCCTATTTGGTCGCTATATCACACTAGTTGCAGATGCAAGAATTTTGCAAAAATAAACTTTGGATTTTATTAATTCAGCATAATCTAGAACTGCAAAATAATTTTCACCATTAGCCATGGGGTTTAGAAATTAGGGGTCCAACTAAAATAATGAACTGTCTATACAAACTACTCTTGACCCTAATAGCATAATTAATCGGAAACTGGTTTAATGGCTATTTTCCTTCAGGGTCCAACTGCCTATGTGCTAACTCGGGAGCAAAGTCACTATTTAATATGGAATCCCTGCAGTGGACATTTTTATGGACAATTTGATACATTCTGCCCCTTAAAAAGTGTGGGCTGTTTAATAGGTCCCGATAATGTAAGTATTACCATTTCCTCTTAAATGTGGTTGACTATTACTTTTTTTAATTGACCTACTGATTTTAATAATATTTTGTGTCAAAAAAATCTACATAAACATATATAATACCAATTAAAGAAATGCAGTGTCAAGCACAGTGGCAGAACTGTTCTAAATAAAAACTTTTGGTTGAATTAGTCACCTGATCTTCGAGAAGCAGACTGAGGTTAAAGAAAGAATTTAGGATTTAGATTCAGACGACCTGAGTTTGTATCCTGGCTTGTCCTGTTTTCCCTTCCAAAGTAAGAGTTTACAATGCCGAACTCCTAGTGTTTTCAGAACTAAATGAGCCAAATTTATCACCTGAAAAGATTGTCTTTCTTTTCTTCCTTTTCTTTTTCTAAGAGATTCCCAGGTCCCATCAGGTGATTCTGCTTGCACCCAGTTTGGGGGGCCATTTAACTATGATGGGTACTATATAAGGCACTGGTCAAAAACATGAGTTATGGGATCACACTGCCTGAGTTTAAATTCCAACATCATCATTTATTAGTTATGTAAGCTTAGGAAAGTTTCTTAATCTTACACAGCATCAGTTTCTTCATTGGTAAAATGAAGGTATTTGTTAGTAACTACTTTACAGAGTAGTTGTGAGAAGTAAATGAGATAATCAATGCAAAGCAGCAGACATACAGTAGCAACCCTGTGTTGGCTACTGTGACTGTTTTTATAATCATTATCTACCTGAGTGTTCTCTGAACTTTATCTGTCAGAAAAATCATTTGAGCATATATCCCCAATATATGTATTTTTATTTATAAATTATATATATATATATATTTACTTATGTATCAATATATTATTTATATTACACACAGAAGAAACTCTTAAAATAAAAAGAAATAATTAGAAGATATAATATTTCTTCTCATATGTCTGTGATGTGCACCCTACCTTGAAGACCACTGGTCTACGGGTTGCTACTATAATTAGAGATAACATATGCCAAGCACTCAGCAAAGTACCTGTCTTTCATAGGTATTCAGCAAATGGTAACTATTATTAATTACAAGTGTGAAAAGAGCAGTGTAGTGTACAATTTGCATGTTATTATTTTTAATTAAAAGCATTATCATAATCATAAATGATCTGCTAAGCTCCATCCTTTAATACATGTAAAGAACCATCTTAAGGTCATACTAGTAATCAGGCAGAGTCAACAGGCATTGAAAAAGCCTACAGAGAACTCCATTCTTTGTCAAAATTATTAGTTCTCAAAACAATTACTGTATGGTTGACTAATTCACACAAAGCCCAAGTTTTGTGAGGAAGAAAGACCCCCTTTCCTCCTCTTCTAACAAGACAGGCAGCAGTGGCTCATGATGCCAGCCATCCCACATGGCAGCTGCTCTGAACCTGCTCTAAGCCTTGGCCTCCCTCAGGAGAGGACCTCAGGCTCGCTTTGCAGGCCTGGCACTCTGAAACTTCAACTGCTCTACCTCTACCCTGCTCTACCACACCACCTCTTTGGACTGTCAGACTTTTTCCTCCTTCACTCCTTTGCCAAGAAGTAAGTCTCCCCTTTCCACCCATGTTTGTGTTTCCACTCCTGTTTCAACACTTGGCTCCACTAACTGTCCCAACTTGCCTCTATATGTTTTCTCTCTCCTTCTCTATCAATAGGCTCAGAAGTCCAGCAATTCTAAAATATGCTTCTCCCAACCCGGCTACAGCCTAAACTATCATTGCCCCTCCTTCCTTTCCTTCCAAAATTCTTTAAGTACTAATTATTTGCCCTGCTTCCACTTCCTCAGTACACTCAGACTTTAACCACCTATAATCTAGTCCTCTTCCCTGACCATTCTACAGAAATAACCTCTGAGAAGTACCATTGTCTTGCTAATGGATAAATAAACCCAATGGTTTACTCCCATTCCTCACTCACCTGTCCTTTTCTATGGCACATGACACAACTAATCACCTCTTCATGGAAAAAACACTTTCTCATCCTCAGTTTACTGATAAAGGACTGTTGGTTTTCATTTCTCTGCAATAGTTCCCTAGGTTTCTTCCACTGGCTTTTCTTTCCACACCTTAAAAGTAGATTTTCCTGAAAATTCTATATTTAGATTTCTTGCAGAACCACAGATTATTTATTTTAGCTCTATCTAGTTTATCCTGGCAAAAAGAGTCATCATTCTGTCACTAGCCCCAGAATCTTTGGGTCCTGAATTTTCAACTGTTTGCTAGACACCCAGATGCTTTATCAAAATCGCAAACTCAGGCCATCCGTAACTCGTATCATTTCTCCTTTATCTCTAAAAACAGCTCCGCCTCCTGGCCTTCCTACTTCTGTGCATGTCAGTTACCCAGATTCAAACCCCAGGATTGTCCTTGATTTTCCCCCTCCCTTAGTTCCTCCTACTTCAATCCTTTTGATACCAAATCATATAGATTCTACCTCTTCTGTTTCCAGGTCATATCATTACTCTTTCATCCTGCATTATTATAAGTAGCCAACTAAATAATTTGTCTCCAATTCAGTCCATTATTTGGTACACTGATACCTGATTGTTTCTGAATGTTCAGCTTTCATCATTCAATGGCTCAAAAAGTATTGAGGGTACCTCACTGTATACAGATTTAAAAATAAATGTCTCACCTTGGATTTGAAAGCCCTATGTAATCTGACTTCTTTTTTTCCAGTGCTATTTCCCACTACTTTCTGCACATTCCCTACCCTACAGCCAAATTGTAGTTCTTAAAGACCTTGCCTTCTTTAAACTACTTGCCCCTACCCCCTTCTGTCTAATCTCAAAAGAGCAAGGAATATTCCTGTTAAAATAGAAGGAAATTATGTCACTCATCTGCATAAAATACTCCAGTGGCTTCTTGGCTCACTCAAGAGTCAAAGCCTCAATCTTTAAAATGGCCCACAAGGCCTTCTATGATCTGACAGCTGCCCTGCCCCCATCATCTTCTGCTGATCTCTTTCTTGCTCTAATTTGCTCACTCCTCTGAAGTCACTTTGTGTTCTCTGCTGTCCCTCAGACACATCAAACACACTTTGCATTTGCTATTTCCTCTGCATAGATGACCCTTCCCCTGACCAGATATCTTCATTAATTTCTCCCTCACTCCTTCATGCTCTTTCCAGTAAATACGTCTCTGCCTACCCTGAAATTTCACCTCTTCCTGCATAGTTTTCTCCATAGCCCTTGTAAGGTTAGCTTTTGCCACAACAAAATACCAAAAACCCATCCCCAAAAGAAATGGCTTCAGACAATTATTCTCATGGATCTGTGAGTCAGCTGGGATGGTTCTGCTGACCTAGGCTGGGAGAGCCCTGCTTCATGCATTTTTATTCTGGGACTCAGGGCAATGACAATTGGCAGAGGCACAAGAGGGCAAGCAGGAACACACAGAGCTTCTTAAGCTTGGACACAGAAGTCACACAATGACACTGCTATCCCATTCTACTGACCAAAAGTCAAGAGGCAAGGAAATACATTTCTGCCCTTTTAGTGGGAGTAACTGCCAAGTATCAGGGCAAAGGCTGTGGGTATAGGAAGGGGTGAAGAACTGGGGCCAGTGATGCAATCTACCACATCATGTATCATCTGATATCCCATGTATTTGTTTGTTTGCACTGTCTTCTCATTAGCTACTGCATGCTGGTAGAAACTATTTTTCATTCACAACTTTATCCACAGTGATTAGAACTGAGACTAAATATAAGGTACTTGATTATGTTGAATGGACAAATTCACCACCCATGCACACAGTTACTCAATATGCCTACCATATGCCAACCAGGAGCTGTGCTGGATGCTAATGATACAATGGTGAATAAAGCACATGGCAAATGTCCT
The DNA here is from genome assembly GCF_028021215.1 of Eschrichtius robustus. Lineage (NCBI taxonomy): Eukaryota > Metazoa > Chordata > Mammalia > Artiodactyla > Eschrichtiidae > Eschrichtius > Eschrichtius robustus. The sequence goes on along the minus strand of NC_090827.1, from coordinate 109,389,723 downwards.
CAAGGCAACATCTAACAGTCTAGTGAGATAAACAATTATAAATAATGATAAATACTAACAATAGTAATAAAATAGCTAACAATTATTGAGTACTTCCTATGTACCAGGCATTGTTCTAAGAGGTATAAATACTTCCTATGTACCAGGCATTGTTCTAAGAGGTATAAATGCATCAACTCATTTAATGTTATCATCATCCTTATGAGGTTAAGTACTATCATCCCACTTTTATAGAGGAGGAAACTGAGGCATACGGTAATTAAATAAACTGTCCAAAGTCACACAGTTAGTAAATGTTGGAGCCAGAATTCAAATGCAAGTGGTCTGGTTCCAGAATTAATATGCTGCAGTGCCTCGACAAGACAGGTGCTATCTCAGAGGTTACAGAGCACTGTGGAAGCAAAGAGATGGACACCTACCACAGTTAGGAGGCTGGGAAGAGCAAGGTTAGGAAAGGCTAGCCCGAGAAGAAAGTAGCCTTGTCTGTCTTCTTCCAAAAGACTCTAAGTGTCTCATCACCAGGAACTACCTTATTTCATCAACCTGCAATTAATCGTAAGGTGCACCTCAACTGCAGGTATAAAAAATGTTAAAAAAAAAAAAAAATGGCCGGTGACAACTATATGATGCCACTGATCGTAAAGTGCTTACCAGTTTTAAAAATCAAAATGACAAAAAATGTGCAAGCTACATGTTCCCTTTCTGTCTCTCTCTGCTGTCTCTCTTTATATAACATACATACACACACGTATACACATACATCTGCTACCATATATGCTAATGTAGTCTTGTCTTTTTCAGATTTGGTTTAATATTCAACAATATGATTCCCCATTAAGGATAAATTTTGATGTCACCAAGCCCAAGCTATGGAAATCTTTCTTTTCAAGAAGCCTTCCATATCCTGGCCTTTCCAGTGTTCAGGTATAATTTTTTTATTAACAATTCAATGTAGATATAGGAAGTGAGGAATGTGATATTGTTATATTGGGTAGCCAGATATATTTTGACCCTTAATTCCACTCCTAGATATTTAGTCTAGAATAATATTTTATTTTCCAAGTTAGTTAAGCCCAATAAGAAAGACCATCACATCATGAACCAGTACACAAATATGTGAAAGAATAAGTTTTGATACAGAGTCCCATGACCCAAAAGAATACCACAAAATATTATTTCATTTAATTTTTTCAATGCTGGTCTCAATTCACTAAAATTTCATCACTGCTATTGAAACATGAAATCAAACTGCAGGGCATGATCCAGGAGGGGCTCATAACATTAATTTAGAGGGTCCTGGACAGTAGTAGATTATAAATAGTAAGCATGAGAATTGTTTACTAAAACTTTAAATGTGATAGCTGTAGATATATAGATAGATACTGTGTGTGTAATATAAAAGGTATTTTTTACTGTGGATCAAATCTTTCCAAAAGAAGTTTTAAGAAAAATCACCCTAGAGAAATTCTCCCATGTATACAAGGTAACATAACAATTTTCATAGGAGCACTGTTTGCAAAAGCCTAAGAACTGGAACAGAAGAGATAAATTATGGTATATAGTAGAATATTTTATAGTAGTTACACAAATGAATTAATATTCATGAATCTTAGTAAGCACACTGAAAATACATATCTGCTATTCTAAATATAATGTTAAGGGAGAAAAAATTGCATGTTTACAGTATAAAATTATTACATAAAGCTCAGAAAACATGCAGTACAATATATTGTTTAGGGATACATACATCTGTAGTTAAATCATAAACACATTTCACTAATTTGCCTATCTCCACTGACTATAATGTAAACACCATGAGAGCAGGGATTTTATTCACGGCTCTATCCCCTTCACTTGCATAAGTGCCTGGCACACAGTAGGTATTCAGTATATGTTGAATGAAAGAGTGCTAAAAAACAGATTCAGATCATGGTTACTTCTGTGACAGAAAAGGGTGATAAAACTGAGAAAGAACCACAAAGCATTATAATTTATTTGTGATGCTTTACTTAAAGTAGGTCTTGGGTACATTTGCATCTGTTACATTATCCTCGATGTCTAACTGAATGTCTGAGAGTTCATAATTTAAAAAAAAACAAAAAATTTAGAAAAGGATGTATAGCTATTGAAATTAAGTGTAACTGATTTCTAAAATTCCTGAACTATTTTTTCTTTTATAGCCAGAAGAGCTAATTTACCAGCGCACCGACAAAGTGGCTGCAGCTGAACTACAAGACAGGTCACTTGATATCCATAAATGCATATGCAGTCTGTCACTAGGAGTGTTAATATCCAACTAAACAATTCTCAGCCTGGATCAATGTGAAATAATTTGGGCAATTAAACTTTAATTCATGTTTATAGATGCAAAGTACCAATATGATCTCTAAATCCCAAGGCTCAAAAGAAGGCTTTAGCATCAGCATGGTGTGAGACATACAGCAGTGAAATCCAGCAATGATTAAGTAGTTCTCCAAAAACTTTACCTCAGATTAGAGTTCAACGTCATGTTATTTGTGGGTCTTGTTCAGACAATATAACCCTCAGCTTAAATATGCCTATTTTGTCCAATTAGTGCTTAAGTGAACTTCAGCTATTTTAAAAACCTAACACATGTAGAAAGCTAGTAAGAGCCTATTTGAGCCCCAATAATCCTTATAATGCTGTAAAATAGAACTTATTTCCCCAGTTTCACACATGTGGAAACTGAGGCTCAGAGAGGTCCACATACTTGTCAAGTGTTAAAGTGGGCTTCTGAGCCCAGCCAGACCTTTCTAGTTTCAAAGCCTGTGTGCCCTTTCTACCGTCTCAAGCTGTGTGAAGAGCAGCATGTCAAACTGCACAAGATTAAATGTGACCCTTTTTAAGGTATTATTACTAAAAAATACCAATTTACTCTCAACTGCAAATTTCAAATACAGCCTTATTTTGGATCCTAAGAACAACAAATTCCCAAAAAAAATCTTGTTTCTTCTAATAGTTTCAGAATACTATTTTTTATTTTTGTTTACAAGGGAAAAGTCAAGTCACCAAAAAATGGAGCTTATTTTTTATAAACAGGATTGAAAAAATACTAAAAGAAAAAATCATGGACTGGAGGCCTCGCCATCTGACGCGGTGGAATAGGTACTGTACCGCTACTCTGCGTCACTTCTTGCCTCTGTTAGAAAGAAATCATGGAGAAGATGTGGAAGACGACCACAGAGCCGAACTGCTGAAACAGCTAGGAGACTACAGGGTAAGTAGTTCATTTCAAATTGGAAATTGCTCAGTACTATGGGTTTTTGGAATCAAAATGCCTAAATGACTCCCCGAAGTACACAGATGAAGCAGCACAGACTAAAAAATGTGATTAGAAGTTCAAATCTCAAGAATGAACCTACCATTAAAGAGCAAAATGCCTCTATAAAACCAAAACACCACCTTTTTTTGTAGGAGGATCCTATGAAAAATAATATCTTTTATAAAATTGCAAGAGTATTAAATAAAATGAAAATATCTGGTTAAATCATGTTAGACTCAACTGAGCATAAAGATGAAACCAACCATTCTTGGTCAGATTTTTTTTTAAAGGATATGATTTTATACTAATTGCTTTTCATTGCTAAGAAAAATTCTCATTAATAGGCTTTCTCTACTGCCTGTCAGCAGTGCTGTGTGTTCACATCATTTATCTGGATCCTAAAACCTAGAAAGTAGTCTCAAACTAAAACAGTAAGCCTCATTGGCTAAACAGTATGAAATCAAGTTGTACATTTAATTCTACTCACTGACTAAAAATTACCTTTACCTTATAAGGCTCATTTTTCAGCTGGGATGTTTTCAAGTAACAGAAAACTTACTTCAGACAAGTTTGAACATTAACAACTTCTGGGCTTATTTAGGTAAAAGTTAGGGGTGAGTAGCTATCAGGGCTATACCACATGTCTGCAAGTCTTCCCACTCTGCCCTTCTCCATGTGATGGCATCACCCACAGGATGGCTTTTCTTGTGGTACCAAATGGCTGGAATAGTTCCTGGCAGGACTCACATCTGCACACATATTGCTCTGAGCAGAAGACAGCATCTGCGTGCCACTATCCCTTGCAAGTTTCCTAGATTATACATTCTTTCCTGTAGATCAACACTGAGGCCAAGGGGATAGAAGGTATTAACTTAACCTAGGTCCCTGGAATTGTACGGGTTTCTATGCAAACTCGGGGCTATCAGGAAGAAGGAAGGAAACAGTGGAGAGTGCCTGGGTGACTAACAGGTGTCTTAAACACCAAGTCAGTATGTTAGCAACTAAAACAAAAAAAGACATTTAGCCTCTCTCCATTTTCTGTATTGCTAATATATAGCTGGATAGAAAAACAAAACTAAATAAATGACTTTAAGATCCAAAAGGAAGACTTCCTATTTATTAAGAACTGCACTTACTTACTTAGGGAAAAAATATAGTGAAAACTTCACATTCACTAATGACTAAAAATTTTGTTTTGCTTTCCTTCAGTTCTCTGGATTTCCCCTTCACATGCCATACTCTGAAGTGAAGCCTTTAACTGAAGCTGTGTATAGCACTGGAGTACATAATATTGATGCGCCTAATGTTGAATTTGCTTTAGCTGTATATATCCACCCATATCCCAAAAACGTTTTGTCTGTTTGGATCTATGTTGCCTCCCTTATACGCAACAGATAGTTTTTTCATTGTATGTTTTATATGTAAAAATGATAATTGAGAATATTTTTTAAGTGCTCTTGATCAAAGGGAAGAAAATACTTACAAATAATGAAATAAAATTATCATTTTCAAAATATGCAAAATAAGTGTTTTTATTTAGTAGACTGCCATGTCTCTGCCACTTTGACCCTAAATTCAACTGTGACAACTCAAGAGTTCCCACTTACCCTATGAGCTTTATTCCTCTATGCTTTTGTACCTGCTCACCTTCTATTTAGAATGTTCTTCTTCTTTGCCAGTAAGACATCCCATGCTCTTAGATTGGAAGAGTACTGTTAAAATGGCCATACTACCCAAAGCAATCTACAGATTTAATGTGATCCCTATCAAATTACCCATGACATTTTTCATAGAACTAGAACAAATAATCCTAAAATTTATATGGAACCACAAAAGATCCAGAATTGCCAAAGCAATCCTGAGGAAATTGAACAAAGCAGGAGGTGTAATCCTCCCAGACTTCAGAAAATACTACAAAGCTACAGTAATCCAAACAGCATGGTATTGGCACAAAAACAAGACACATAGATAGAATAGAGAGCCCAGAAATAAACCCATACACCTATGGTCAACTGATCTTTGACAAAGGAGACAAAAATATACAATGGAGAAAAGACAGTCTCTTCAGCAAGTGGATGCTGGGAAAGCTGGACAGCCACATGTAAATCAACGAATATAGAACCCTCCCTCACACCATACACAAAAATAAACTCAAAATGGCTTAGACTTAAACGTAAGTCGTGATACCACAAAACTCCTGGAAGAGAACAAGGGCAAAACATTCTCTGATATAAATCGCAGCAATTTTTTCTTAGATCAGTCGCCCAAGGCAAAAGAAATAAAATAAACAATAAACAAATGGGGCCTAATCAAACTTATAAGATTCTGCACAGCAAAGGAAACCATAAACAAAACAAAAAGACTACCTATGGACTGCAAGAAAACATCTACAAATGGCGCAACCAACAAGGGCTTAATTTCCAAAATATACAAACAGCTCATACAACTCAATATCAAAAAAACAACACAATCAAAAAATGCGCAGAAGACCTAAATAGACATTTCTCCAAAGACGACATGCAGATGGCCAACAGGCACATGAGATGCTCAATATCACTAATTATTAGAGAAATGCAAATCGAAACTACAATGAGATATCACCTCACATCGGTCAGAATGGCCATCATCAAAAAGTCTACAAATAAATGCTGGAGAGGGTGTGGAGAAAATGGAACCCTCCTGCACTGTTGGTGGGACTGTAAATTGGTGCAGCCACTATGAAAAACAGTCTGGAGGTTCCTTAAAAGACTAAAAATAGTTACCATATGATCCAGCAATCCCACTCAATCCCCTGGGCATATACCCAGAAGAGACTAAAACTCTTAACTCGAAAAGATACATGCACACCAATGTTCACAGCAGCACTATTTACAATAGCCAAGACATGGAAGCAACCTAAGTGTCCACCAACAGAGGAATGGATAAAGAAGATGTGGTGTGTATACATATACAATGGAATAATTACTCAGCCATAAAGGACAATGAAATATTGCCATTTGCAGCAACATAGATTGACCTAGAGATTATCATACTAAGTCAAAGACAAATATTATATATCACCTATATGTGGATTCTTAAAATTAATACAAATGAATTTATTTACAAAACAGAAACAGGCTCACAGACACAGAAACCAAACTTATGGTTACCAAAGGGGAAGGTGGGGGAGGGATAAATTAGGAGTATGGGATTAACAGATATACACTACTATATATAAAACTGATGAAGAACAAAGACCTACTGTATAGCACAAGGAACTATATTCAGTATCTTGTAATAACCTATAATGTACTGTATTGTAATGTACCTGAAACTAACATAATATTGTAAATCAACTATATTTCAATTAAAAAAAGAGAGAGGGGCTTCTCTGGTGGCGCAGTGGTTAAGAATATGCCTTCCAATGCAGGGGACGCAGGGTTCGATCCCTGGTCAGGGCACTAGATCCCACATGCATGCCGCAACTAAGAGTTTGCATGCCACAACTAAAGAGCCCACGAGCTGCAACTAAGGAGCCCACTGGCTGCAACTAAGGAGCCCACTGGCTGCAACCAAGGAGCACATGTGCTGCAACTAAAGGAGCTGGTGAGCCAGGACTAAGGAGCCCACGAGCCACAACTAGGGAGTTTGCCTGCAGCAACTAAGACCCAGCGCAACCAAAAATAAAATTTAAAAAAAAAAAGAGAGATAGGTAATTAGGGAGTTAATTAGATCATAAGGATACAGTCCTCAAGATGGGATTTAGTGCCCTTTAAGAAAAGACAGGCGAGAGCTTACTTCCCCTCTATGCCATGCGTGGATACAATGAGAAGATGGCTGTCCACAAGCCAGAAAGAGTCTTCATTAGACAGTAGATCTGCTGAAACCTTGACTCTGGACTTACCAGCCTCTAGAACTGTGAGAAATAAATTTTTGTTAAGCCATCCAGCTTATGGTACTCTGTAACAACAGCCCAAACTGATGAAGCCAAAGTCAGATAATACTAAAAGGAATTAAAGGTATGTACTGACATGGAAAGATGTACACAAAATAGAAATATGTAAAACAGGATTTCTCAGTAGCGGCACTATTGACATTCTGGGCCAAGTAATTATTTGTTGTGAAGGGCTCTGTAGGATGTTTAACAGCATCCTTGGCACCTACCCACTAGCTGCCAGTTGCATTCTTCCCCTCTGCCAAGTTGTGACAACCAAGAATGTTTCCAGTCATTGCCAAATGTCTTCTATGGGATAAACTGCCTCAAGCTGAGAACGACTGATGTAGCTGGAATACAGTCTCACTTAAAAGCAAAACAAAACAAAAAACATAAAGACAGAAGAACCAAGTTAAGGAAAATGTTTTATCTTTATTCCCTTATGCCTTTCCCTATCAAATTATGATTATGTGTTTACAAGCCTCTGATATTTATACTATGAACCCTTCAAAGGAGAATTCAAGGTCTGACCCATAATAGTCATTACCAATATAGCAATATAGAGACAGGATAGTTGAGTGGTTAAGAGCATGAGCTTTGGAGAAATACTAGTTCTGCCACTTACTAGCTGGGTAATCCATAGGCAAGTTACTTAACCTCTCTGTTACTTAACTTTCCCCATATATAAGATTGGGATGATCACATTACCAACTTCACCACATTGTTGTACTGATTTTAAAAGTCAGTATATTTAAAGTACTTAAAACACTATCTAGTATGTGGCACTTGATGTATGTCAGGTAACACAAGGCATTTTACTTGTTGCCTCTTATTCTAAAAACAGTTTCAATATTTCATAAAATCCATCACAAAACCCAATATAAATTTAAACCAAGTGTATATATTGTTTCATTAACCATTAACTATCCACAGAGGTGTGGCCAAGATGGTGGAATAGGAAGACACTGAACTCACCTCCTATCACAGGCTCAGGAAAATTACAACTATTTACAGAGCAACCATCTATGAGAACAACTGGCAGAAAGATTGTCCACAACTAAAGATATAACAAAAAACCACAATGAGATGGCTAAGAGGGTTGGAGACACAGTAGAGTCAAGACCCACACCCCTGGGTAGATGACCCACAAATGGAAAGATAACCTCAATTACAGAGGTTCTCCCCAAGGAGCAAGGGGTCCAAGCCCCACATTGGGCTCCCCAGCCCAGGGGTCCTGCACCTGGAAGACGAGCCCCTAGAATGTCTGTGTTTGAAGGCCAGTGGGGTGTGCATATGTGAGACACAAGTGGGCTCCACTCTTAAAGGGTACACACAAAATCTCAATCAGTCAGACAAACTTGCAGATCCTGGAGAGACTCCCTGAGAGGTAGGAGGGAACTGGGACTCCCCACACAGACATAAACACTGGGGGTGCCATTTTGGGGAGCTCATTCTACCATTAGGACACTGGTTCTGGTAAGCACCATTCTGGAGTCCTCTCTCTAGTCTATTAGTGCAGGGGGCTTAACAGCACACCTGGTGTTGGACCACCACCAACACAAGGTACCCCCAGCCCCTGCAGCCAGCACCAGCCCCAGGACCCCCTGGGACACGCAGCTTGCCATTGTGGGACTCAGCCCCAACAACCAGTGAGCCAGCAGCCACCGCACAAGGCAAGGCCCAGCAGCCAACTGGGCCAGGGGCCAGCCCCACCTACCACACACCCAAAGTAGTCAGCCCCACCACAACAGAAGGGCCCACACAGCCCACAAAGAGAATACCCCCTAGAATATATAGCGCTAGTGAGCAGAGGGGAGGGTGCTGCTGGGCTCCATTAGATGTCTCCGACAGACGGCCACTTCTCCAAGATCATAAAAGCTAAGTGACCTACTAGATACATAGAAATAAACAGAGAGTTAGGCAAAATGAAGAGACAGAGGAATACGTTCCAAATGAAGAAAAAAGACAAAACCCCAGAAGAAGAACAAACCAAAGTGGAAATAAGCAATCTAACCCATAGAGAATTCAAGATAATGATCATAAGATGCTCGACGAACTCAGGAGAAGAATAGACGAACACAGTGAGAAGTTTAACAGAGTTAGAAAATATAGAGAAAAAATAAACAGAGGTGAAGAATACAATAAAAATAAAAAATACACTAGAAGGAATCATCAGTAGATTAAATACAGAGGAACAGTCAGTGAACTGGAAGACAGAGTAGCGGAAATACCAAAGCTGAAAAAAAAAATAATTTAAAAAAATGAGAAAGTTTAAGAACCTCTGAGACAACGTCAAGTGCACTAACATTCACATTATAGGGGTCCCAGAAGGAGAAGAGAAAGGGGCAGAGAACTTATTTGAAGAAATAATAGCTGAAAGCTTCCCTAACTTGGGAAAATAAACAGACATTCAGTTCCAGGAAACAGAGAGTCTCAAAGAATATGAACTCAAAGAGGTCCACACCAAGACACATTATAATTAAAACAGCAAAAAATTAAAGATAGAGAGAATATTAAAAGCAGCAAGAGATAAACAACTAGATACATACAAGGGACCTCCCATAAGACTAAGAGCTGACTTTTCAGCAGAAACCCTGTAGGCCAGAAGGGAGAGAACTGATGGAAAAAAAAAAAAAACTTTAAACCAAGAATATTCTATCTGGCAAGACTATCATTCAGATTTGAAGGAGAGATAAAGAACTTTACAGATAAGCAAAAACTAAAAAGACTTCAGTACCACTAAAACAGCTTTACAAGAAATGTTAAAAGGACTTCCCTAAGTGGAAAAAATAAAAGGCCACAACTAGAAATATGAAAATTACAAAAGCAAAAGTCTCATCAATAAAAGCAAACATACCATAAGGTAGTATATCAACCACTTATAAAGCTAGTAGTAAAATTAAAAAACAAAAGTAGTAAAATTATCTATATCCACAATAAGTAGTCAAAAAATACACAAAACAAAAAGATGTAAAATATGGTATCAAAACATTAAATGTAGAGAGGGAGGTAAAAATGCAGGGTTGTTAGAATGCATTCAAACTAAAAAAGATCAACATTAAATAATCACATATACCTATCTATGTATCTTCCTACCTACCTCATGGTAACCTAAGACCAAAAACCTATAATCAATACACACAATAAGAGAAAGGGATCCAAACATAACACTAAAGATAGTCATCAAGTCACAAGGGAAGAAGACAAAAGAAAAAAAGGAACAAAACAAACTACCAAAACAACCAGAAAACAATTAACAAAATGGCAAAAAGTACGTTACCTATCAACAATTACTTTAAATGTAAATGGACTCCAGTCAAAAGACTTAGAGTGGCTGAAGAGATTTTTAAAAATAAACAAACAAAAAAGTAACCATATGTATGCTGCCTGTAAGAGACTTATTTCAGACCTAAATACACACACAGACTGAAAGTGAGTGGACATAATAAGGTACTCCATGTGAATGGAAATGAAAAGAAAGACAGGTTAGCAACACTTATATCAGACAAAACAGACTTTAAAACAAAGACTATAACAAGAAACAAAGAAGGATATTACACAATGATAAAAGGGGTCAATCCAACAAGACGACATAACAGCTATAAATATATATGCAGCCAACAAAGGAGCACCTAACAATGTGAAGCAAATATTAACAAACATAAAGGGAGAAACTGACAGTAACACAGTAATAGAAGGAACCTTTAACACCCCACTTACATCAATGAACAGATCATCCAGACAGAAAAGCAATAAGGAAACACTGGCCTTAAATGATACATTACACTAGATGGATTTTAAATATATAGAGAACATACTATCCAAAAGCAGCACGACACACATTCTTTTCAAGTGCACATGGAACATTCTCCAGGACAGATCACGTGCTAGGCCACAAAACAAGTTTCAGTAAATTTAAGAAGACTGAAATCATATCAAGCATCCTTTCCAACTACAATGCTGTAAGACTAAAAATCAACTACCTAAAAAAAAAAAAAACCCCACACAAGCACATGGAGGCTAAACAATATGCTATTAAATATCCAATGGATCACTGAAGAAATCAAAAAAGAAATTTAAAAAATACCTGGAGACAAGTGAAAATGGAAACACAATGATCCAGTGTCTATGGAACTCAGCAAAAGCAGTTCTAAGAGGGAAGATTATAGCAATACAAGCCCACCTCAGGAAACAAGAAAAATCTCAAATAAAAATTTAACCTTATATCCAAAGGAACTAGAAAAAGAAGAACAAACAAAACCCAAAGTTAGCAGAAAGGAAGAAATAATAATGATCAGAGGAAAATAAATGAGACAGAGACTAAAAAACAATAGAAAAGATCAATGAAACTAAGAGTTGGTTCTTTGAAAGGTAAACAAAATTGATAAACCTTTAGCCAGACTCATCAACATAAAAAGAGAGTCCAAATAAAATAAAAAATGAAAGATGAGAAGTTATAGCTAACACCACAGGAACACAAAGAATCGTAAGAGATTATATTGAGAACAATTATATGCCAATAAAATGGACAACCTAGAAGAAATGGAATAAATTCCTAGAAATGTACAATCTCCGATGACTAAATTAGGAAGAAACAGAAAATATGAACACAACAATTACCAGTAATGAAATTGAATCAGTAACCAAAAAAACTCCCAGCAAACAGAAGTCCAGGACCAGATGGCTTCACTGGTGAATTCCACCAAAAATTTAAAGAGGAGTTAACATCCATCCTTCTCAAACTATTCCAAAAAACTGCAGAGGAAAAAAATGCTTCCAAACTCATTCTACAAGGACAGCATCACCCTGATACCAAAACGAAAGACAACACGTGCAAAAGAAAATGACAGGCCAATGTCACTGATGAACATAGATGCAAAAACCCTCAAGAAAGTATCAGCAAACCAAATTCAACAATACATTAAAAGAATCATACACCATGATCAAGTGGAATTTATCCCAGGGATGCAAGGATGATTCAGTATCTGCAAATCAATGAATGTGATAACCTTAAGAAACTCAATAAAAATCATATGATCACCTCAAGAGATGCAGAAAAAGTTTTTGACAAAATTCAACATCCATTTAAGGTGGGTACAGCTTGGAAAACTATAAGACACTGATGAAAGAAACTGAAGAAAACACAAATAGAAAGATATACCAGACTCATGAATTGGAGGAATTAATATTGTTAAAATGACCATACTATTCAAGGGAATCTACAGATTCAATGCTATCTCTCTCTATCAAAATACCAATAGCATTTCTCACAAAACTAAACAAATAATCCTAAAATTGAATGGAAACACAAAAGACCTTGAACAGCCAAAACAATCATGAGAAAGAAGAACAAAGCTGGAGGTATCAGGCTTCCTGATTTCAAACCATACTACAAAGCTACAGTAATCAAAACAGTATGGTGCTGGCATAAAAAACAGACACACAGATCAATGGAACAGAATAGAGTCCAGAAGTAAATTCACACTTATATGATCAATTAATCTATGACAAAGGAGGCAAGAATATAAATGGGAAAAAGACATCCTCTTCAATAAACAGTATTGGGAAAACTGGAGAGCTACATTAAAAAAGAATCAAACTGGACTACTTTCTCACAACAAATACAAAAATAAACTCAAAATGGATTAAAGACTTAAATGTAAGGACCCAAAACCATAAAACTCCCAGAAGAAAACACAGGCAGTATGCTCTTTGACACTGGTCTTACCAATAGCTTGGATATATCTCCTCAGGCAAGGGCAATAAAAGCAAAAATAAGCAAATGGGGCTACATCAAACTAAAGAGCTTTTGCATGCAAAAAAACAAAAAGAACTCTCAGCAAAACAAAAAGGCAGCCTACTGAATGGGAGAAGATATTTGCAAATGATATATTTGACAAAGGGTTAATATCCAAAATATACAAAGAACTCATACAGCTTGACATCAAAAAAAACAAACAACCAGATTAAAAAATGGGCAGCAGACCTGAACAGACATTTTTCCAAAGAAGACATACTGATGGCCAACAGACACATAAAAATATGCTCAACATCATTAATTACCAGGGAAATGCAAATCAAAACCACAATGAGATAACCACCTCACACCTGTCAGAATGGCTGCCAACAAAAAGACAACAAATAACAAGTGTTGGTAAAGATGTGGAGAAAAGCGAACCCTCATGCACTACTGGTGGGATTGCAAATTGGTGCAGCCCCTATGCAGAACAGTATGGAGAAGCCTCAAAAAATTAAAAATTGAACTGTCAGCAATTTCACTTCTGAGTATTTATCCAAAGAAAACAAAAACACTAATTTAAAAAGTTATATGCACTCCAGTGTTCACTGCTGCATTATTTATAATAGCCACGAGATGGAAGCAACCTGAGAGTCCACGGAAAGATAAATGGATAAAGGTGAGATATATATATATATATACACATATATATATACGTATATATGATATTACTCAGCCATTAAAAAAGAATCTTGCCACTTGAGAAAACATGGATGGATCTAGAGGATACTAAGTGAAATAAGTCAGACAGAGAAAGACAAATATGACATGATTTTACTTATATGTGGAATCTAAAAACAAAACAAAAACAGTCCCATAGATACAGAAAACAAACCAGTGGTTGCAAGAAGGGAGGAGGGTAGGGGAAATAGGTGAAGGAGATTAAGAGGTACAAACCCTGTTATATAATAAATAAGTCATGGGGATGTAATATACAGCATAAGGAATATGGTCAATAATACAGTAATAACTTTATGTAAGTAGAGGTGGTTACCAGACTTACCACAGTGATCATTTCATAATGTATGCAAGTGTCAGGTCATTACGCAGTACACTTGAAACTAACATAATATTGTACATCAACTATATTTCAATGAAAAATAAATTTAGAAGAAATTTTAAAGCATTAACTATCCTTAATAATGGAAAAGCAGTAATATTTAAAAATTAAATGCAGATTATGCCATCTCCCCATGAAATGGGTGGGGGTAGTGGGGGTGGTAGAAAAACAATGAGTTTCCACATGCAATGTGCTCACACGTTGAAGTCAGTTTGGTTCAAGACTGCCAAGTCCTATTTAATGGTTTTCTAATATCAAGTAGCACAGGACAAAGCAAAAGGGGGGCACCTCAATTACCTGGAACCCCTGGGAAATAAGCTGCTCAAATTAATTAATTTATGAAGAATAACATTTAAGCCAAGTCCCAAAATATCATTTAATCATGATTTTTTCCATTAAGTATTATCAAAAATTTTACTCCCCAAATATTACACTGTTTTCTGATTACATGAGTATAAACTTGAGTACTCCCTTGATGACTTGGGACCTGGTTATAGAGATGACTAATTTTACCATGCAGTTGGATGGGACTCACTCCAGAAGACTTATTTTAGTTTGTTTTCTTGAAATAGTCCCTGAGGTCAACTTTTCAAATAAACTTTATTAAACACTTCAGGAAATAAAAGTACAGTAACGACAAAACAGTCAATCTACAAAATAAAACTTCTGACCCTGTAACTGCTCACTAAACTCAGATTTCCTCTCAAGTTCTCTAAGGGAATCCAGAACGTTTTTTCCTTTGTGCTTAGGCCAGACTTTTAAAGGAGGCAGCTAGGCGCAGTAGTGCCAACAAGAGGCATGAGGACTTAAGCTAAGAGACACAAACTTAAAGGGTAAGATGGTCTGCTTCTACAGCTGCCTTATCCTCCATACAAGAAACTTGAGGGGTTCCATCTTATATTTCACAAATGTTAACAGCAATGGAATCAAAATGAGAGAACTCTTAGAGAAAGGTGAAATTTCACAGAGCCATTAGATGTCCTTCCTTAGAGGTGATCTTCCCTCACAGTATTTAGTTCAAATGTTAGTTAAATTTAAAAGCAGAGTGACTCTCCTTATTTATTTTCTCATCAAATGATTCTTCCTTCATCTTTAGACAACTCTGTGTAAAACAGTTTTCTCTTAGCCTGAACTGAAATCTGTCTATCTATAGTTTGTATCTTTCCTACTCTTCCTCTTCCTCAATAAAACAAACAAACAAAAAATACCTGGGACCACAAAGAACATAATTGCAAGATTACCTTCTCTTCCACAGCCTTACAGATATTTATAAAAATAGATGGCATGCTGCTGACTATTCTCTTCTTTGTGACATAAATTATACATAACATGACATAAAATTGACTCAATATGTGCCTTTCTGAATAACAGGTCTCCATTCCAATTATTATATCAAACAGCAATGAAGACAAGCTTACAAATTCAAATTCTGACTATTGCACAATAAATTTCAAAAAGACAATTCAGCTCAATAAAATCAGGTATCTGTCTAAAACTATTCATTTGTCAGGGTCATGATTTCATGGGAGTTGAAAAGACCTATTTAGTCCTATTTCACAGTAAAGTAACCCTGGATTGAGATTTACAACAAAATCAAAACACAAAAGAAATTACTTGGTAAAGTCCTCAAAGTAGATTTTATTTATACATTTCTTCAAATGACTGTGGAACTTTTAAAAACCCCTCCCCCAAATGTGACAATTTACGGACAGTGGTGGGAACCAGGGGTCTTTGAAGAAAGCAAATACAAAGACACTGGTGCTGTGCCAGCTCCCTGAGCTAACACCAAGAAGCCAATTTATTTTATAATCTTAAAGAATCTTATATGTGGATATGTTTGAATTGGCCCTCTGAGAATTGTTCAAATAAAGGAAACATTACGGAAAAGAGACTGGTTTCCAAAATGTGCAGTCTCTGAAAATAAAACTTCAAAAATGTATATCTGAAAAGATCTGCAAGGCTTGGTACAGTGTTTATCTATGAAGAGAACCAATAACCCATTAACTTCAAAACTCAAAATAATCTAAAAAGTACTTTAAATGGCATGGCATTAGTGACATTTTTTTCAAAATATTTAGTTTAAAAGAAATCTGATAAAATTGTTCTCACCCTATGAAAAGACCTAATCCCTTTCTAAAACAAAAATATGATTTGCAAGAGAAACAACACTGTACAATTCACTGGTAAATTAAGATTTCCGAGGCTGTAAGAAATGGGGCCAAAACAAGTCACACTCAAAAAGGGATGATTAACACAAGAAATGTGCTATAAGTAAAGTGCATGAAAGGAAGCCTGCTCAGCTAAATGAAGTAGACAAAGGTCAGAAGTCAAGGGTCATTCGCCAGAGCGGCAGCAGGCTCGAAAACCACACTGCAAATTCTGGCATCCACTGGCGGTGTCAGCATGAGGACCTGTATGAAAACAGAAAAGTGTGAAAGGAGGAATTTCTTATCACACAAAAATAATCTTGCTAATGAAAGAAGTAAAACTTATTTTTTTTTAACTAGTAATACATTTGTAACATAGAAGTAAAATCCCACAATGAGCGTATAAAAAATTATTCAGCACAAAAATCGCCAACAGCAGTTTGACTTTAACTAATATAGGTAAATGAAAAAGAAGAATGAAAAGAAGTAATTTTTTGGCAACAATCTTACAAAATAAAAAATCCAAGAAGAAAAGAGATAACCCACAGAAGCAAGACTGCCAGGATAACTTCACAATGGATTTCTTGTATCATGAACATCTTTCCTAGAAATATAATTAAGGCAAAAACAACCTTATCTGTAATAGATAAGCTGAAGAATCCAGTATTGAGCAATTATAATAAATATTATACTCAAAATTTTTGTTAAAAATAAACTACGTAGATATAGCCTTAACATATTTGCCATATTGTTATTTAACATCTGTACCCAAAATAAGTCATGTGATAGGGTTAGATGAAATTATCTTCCAGAATTAAATATGTAATGAATGAATAATTAAAAACATATCTAAGACATAATAAAAATTATGATTCCATTACAAAGAAAAGTAATAATACATTTGTGGAATAACTGACATTTTATTCCAATCACATTATGTTACCCAGACACTAGATTAAAAGATCCATTAGGGAACATAGCTGAGAATTAGAAAGTATCAAAGAGATATCATGGCGCATATTCAAATGTCAAGTACTCTGAATGAATCACAGTTTTCATAAAGGCAAGCAAATGTGGAAAAAGACATTTTAACTATATTGAAGCCTTTCAGTATGTCTGCACCATGAACAAAGTTAATTAGTTCTTTCATCAATTAGAACCAAAATACTTCCATTTTTGGTACGTAAGGACCATAAAAGTACATGAAATATAATTTTATTATAGAAAATAATATTTATTTTATCAAATGGATTATAATTGAAAAATCATAGTACCCTGGAATGATATCAAGACTTTAACTCAGAAAAATATGTTAAATTAGCTTTGTTTTGTTTTTTGAAGTAGCAATCCATTGCAAAAGAAGGCAATTATGCTAATACCAACATAAGAAAATAACTACTTGCAAATAAACACATAGAACACGCTTATTTACCAGAATTTAACTTTTTTGTGTGTTCCTGAAATGGCAATACACAAAATACAAAGGACTAATTTCTTAGGATATACAAGCAATGAAGTATAGCATTCATATATTTCACTAATGGAATAATAATGTATCTTTAAGAAAAGAAACTAATGAACTTTACAAGCATAGTGGAACTGCAATAGCTTATGATTTCATTCATTTTCAAATACTTATGCTTAACTTTTAAAGTAACGTAATGCCTGGGATACGGGGAGCAGGTATGGGAATGGGCAATGGTATATGAAAAAAGATTGGCCACAGGTTTATAACTGCTGAAGCCAATGATCCATAAAGCTTCTTTATATTATTATGTTTATATATTTGAAATGTTCCATAATAAATGTTTAAAGTCATTTCAAATATAAAGTTGAATTACCACGAGCTCATTTTTTATTTAATCAAAATTAAAATCTATTCCATTTTGAAAATGAAAAGTTAAATGTGTCAGATACTTAAAATTCATAAAGTAGCATTTTTGTTAAGACTACTTTCTCTTAAAATAAGACACAATGCTAGTCATCTTAATCAAAGAATCAAAATGAAATTTCTTAGTACATATTATCAGATATTTTTTAGAAATGCTCTAGTGGTTTGAAATCCTGTGGTTTGAAAATCTTCTCGCACTGACAACCTCTGACCAGGTTTTCCCTTTGAATACATTTTCAGCTTTAACTGATATTCCCCACCTTCCCTTCTTAGCTTGCCTTTCCTCACCCCTTACACTGGTTACTGCTTTGCCTGCCAATCACCTAGTAGAGCCTTTCTCCAAGAGCCAATCTCCTACCTCACTATCATTGCCCTGCCCTGACACAGTCCCTGTGATGAAATGCTTAAACTGGTGGCTTTTGCAACAACATATCTACCATTTTCTCAGTATATAATTCTATTCTGAAAGGGAGAAAATGAGGAAAGAGACATGGAGACTTTGGTACAATATTCCAAACTGACACTCCCTACAATATTTCAAAATGTCTATACTCCTATTTTTAAAAGGACAGAAAGGTAAGGAAGAAATTTTATACTGAAATCAGTGGCCTAGGGAAAAATCGTAAGCGATGGCTGAAAGCAATCAAAGTAAAGTATGCTACTGGTTTTCAAGAGAAAATTAAAAGGGAGCCTCAAAGGAGCCAATTGGATCAAGGAATCTAATCAAAAGATTCATATTTTTCCAAACACAGGCATACTTCATTTAATTGTGCTTCACTTTATTGCACTTTGCAGATACTGCATTTTTTACAAACTAAAGGTGTGTGGCAACCTTGCACTGAGCAAGTCTATTGGCACCATTTTTCCAACAGCATTTGCTCACTTCTTGTCTCTCTGGCACATTTTGGTAATTCTCACAATATTTCAAGCTTTTTCATTATTATTATATTTGTTATGGTCATCTGTTATCAGTGATCTTTGATGTTACTACTATGACTCACTGAAGGCTCATATGATGGTTAAAATTTTTTAGCAAAAAAGTATTTTTAAATTAAAGTATGTACATTGCTTTTTTTAGACAATGCTTTTGCACTTAATAGACTACAGTACAGTGCAAACGTAACTTTTATATACACTGGGAAACCAAAATATTCATGTGGCTCACTTTATTGCAATATTCACTTTATTATGGTGGTCTGGAACCAAACTCAAAATATCTCCGAGGTATGCCTGTACCACACAGTTTTTCACCAACCTCCCCAAAAAACAGAGGCCCAGGATCCTCAGTCTCCACTCCAGTGACCTGAGTCACTTTTTGCTCTCAAAGTCTAAGGGATGGAAGTAGGGATAATACGGGAAGAAAAATGTAGGAATAAAAATATGTGTCCTATATTAGGTAGAAAGTAACCCTATCCTGGTATCTGTCAGCATCTCCTTGTTCATCACAAAACAAAGTTCACGCTCATATTGCTATAAAATGTGCTCCCTTTCTCAGATACACATCAGAATATCTTAGTTTCAATGGAAATCTAAGGGCATAAATTGTACTTAACCAACAACTGTAATACTAACTACCTCAAAACTACAATCCCATCATAAGGTGAATGACATTCCAGGTGACTGATCCTAAAAATCCATAAAAGTGATATCATCCATGAATGGGTTTTATTTTGTTGAAGGCCTAGGGCAAAGCAAAAGTGAAGACAACCGTTGTTTGTTAAGTTAGTTTCATACTGCAGAAAACAGGGGAGAAAGCAATTTCCAAAGCATGGAAATCATAAGCAATGTTAACAGTTAAGACCCTTAAGCATCACAGAAGGACTACTTAGAAAAGGGAATAAATGGACAACAGAATAAATAGGCAACAGAAAAAGTGAGGTAGAATTAGAAAGAAACATGACTAAGATATGTTGGGTTGCCAAGTATCTCAAGTAGACAGCTGTGCTTCCACAGACACGGAATTTCAAAGGTAAACATCTGACTTATCACCAGTAAATGTCAATCTTGATATGAGATAATAAACCCAATGGTTATAATAGATGAGGGCTAAATTACAGTAAAGGATAATAAAGAAAACAGAAAAATAACATTTGCATAATCATTTAATAAAATCTGTAAATGCATGGTAAAAATAAATTTTGTAAGAAAGCTTTTTTTAAAATATTAGTTAAGAAGAGCTATAATGGTAGGTATTGTTATTTTCCCAAATTTTTATTACTGAATTGTTTGTTTTTCCTAGATTTTAAGCATATTACTTATGCTGTATATCTGCACTTACCTTCACTTACCTTTAATTCCTCTTTAACTTAAATTAGAAACATAAGAGAGCAAATCATCTGAAACTGTGTCACCTACTATGATCTAATCTATCTTAATTCATGAATTAAACATACATTGAAATGCAAATCAGTACAACAAGTTTATTTGCTATCATTGTTCAAATGTTCTTCAGAGCTCTAAAACTAGGCAATTCCATCTAACACTTCTTAAATGACAAGGAATTTTTTAAATGTTATGGCTAAGAAGCCTTTTTTTATACTTAAATCTTAACTTTTTTATCAGTCAAATAACAAATTTAAATGTCATGAAGAATCATTAAGAAGAATAAAAATGGCATTTTATGTTAATGCTTAGTACAGTGTCTTGCTCACAGCAGACACTATTTGAATATCTGATTACTAATTTATCTTCTCCAAAATCTCTGCTAATGCTTAGGAAATAGAAAATTTTGTTTTACTTATCACTTTTTAGTTAATAAATATTATTTATCAGCATTTACTTATTTTAGTAAGTAACCTGGTAGTTAACTAAGTAAACTCTCTTTTGACAAAATACATTTTTAATTAAGTGTTACTCTCAAATATTAAAATACAATGTGTCACCTAAATATGCTCTCTATTAGTTTAAGAACATGTATAAAAATACTGATTACTTTCAGAAATAATAAAAATAATAATAAAAAGGGAGCTAAATATTTACAGTCACTAAGTATTTATTGTACAAGTTGAATTGTAATGAAAGACACTGGATGAATCCCGTGTCATCTTGCAAAACTGGATACAATGCAACTTTATTCTAACACTTTCTAGTGTCCATATGGCCTTTTAAGGAAAAGATTGTATCAGGGCATTGCTTTAAGAGCAACTGGCTGGAACTCTGGAACATAAGTTCACATGACAAGTCACCCTGTAAACTTTAAAGGATTTCCATTTCCCCCAAATCATGCTTTAAGAAGCTGTAAAAGGAGACTTGGTATTGAATTATACAAGCACAGTCAATTTCCTTTCAAACATTTTAAAGTCAGATATGTTCATTAAAATTCATTTATTGAAAATTACCACTCATTTGTCAAAAAAAATCTTAACATTCAACAAAAAGAATGTAGCAGCTCCTTTGGAACACTTTAATATTTATATATTCAAAACCAGTCAAGATGAAAGGAATTCTAACATACTAACAAAGTGCAAATTTTTAAGTATTTAACTTTATCCCAACATCTAAATTATTTCAAGAAGTTTTTTAAAAAAAACACACACACACAAAAGTAGTAGGCAGATCATAAAAATGAAGTGAAACCCAATCCCCCCACCAACCCAATAACATCTATATAGCCCAAAATAAGTATAACAAATTAGGTTCTGAGATTTATTCCCACCAGCATAACCTACGCTGAAATCAGTGTAGACAACTCAAATGCAACCTACCAATAAGGTGTTTTTCTTACAAAAAATAATTGTTTACTGATTACTTTTCATAATATATCCTATAAGCCTTAGTAAGTACACCAGTGAACCTAGAATGACATAACCGTGTATTAAAAAAAAAAAATCTCTTCATTGCATCCCCAAAAGAAGCAAGTACTGCACTGTAGCACTCACACTTTTTTTTTGTACACTTGGCAGGTTGCAACTAAAATGACATTAATTTTCCCCATTCCTTCTTATACACTAAAGGCAACAGAGAGCAAAGTAATGCTCAAAGTGAGTGTTGCTATTTCAAGAACATGGGAGGTCATCTCCTGCATCACCAATGTGATTCAAGAAACAAAAGAGCTGCTATCTCCTGTCTCTTCATATACATTTTAAGAAAAATCTAATCTCTGAGAAACAGCAGATTTGCTAACTTCTCTGCCTACTGGTATGTCGTTAAAGAAGATAACTATTCCTCTAGTCTTGCTGGCATCTGTCAATTTTTCTGCCTGAGAGACTCCGTTTATCTTCCCATATCTTAAGGTGAACTGGACTCTCAAAAATAACAATACATGATGTAAAAAGGCACAGTAGAATCTGAACCATGTAAATTTTTTCCAATTATAAATACAGAAGGTTGACTTGCTTACTAATAATTGAGGAGCAGCTTTTTATGCTTCAGGACTTCAGTCTCTACCAGTGATTATCAAATGCCCAACAGGGCACTGAACGTACTTTGAAAAAGCACATTAAACAGTCCCATTGCAGGGCAGGAATAGGCTTAAAAAATAAAACAAAACAAAAAAAGCAAGAAATGTTACCTGATAATTGTTAAAAGTAGGTTCAGGGCTCAATCTCCATAATACTATAGGAATTTTAATCACATTTAAAGCACCTCAACCTCTTCCCAATACCACACTCACCATCCTCTTCAATCTTCCAAGAGATTTATTTGGAACCAGATTCAGGGTCCCTGAGGAGTTCACATTACCAAAGTCCTCCTTTTTCTACTACATTATGAAGTTTTCTTGTCCTACAAGAAAACTGACTCTATCATCCCTAAGAATTAGGTGTATCTAGAACAGCAATACTCTGTATTGTTAATGAGTGCTCTTTCACTCTAGAGGAATTTCCCAAAATTTTATAAGAATTTTAGTAATTCTATAAAAACCTGTCACTTTGGATTGATTAAACTATTACATATTTCTAAAATCTGGCAGAATGGATAGTTGAGATATCTCTCCAAAAGAAAACTTATCTTTAGAAAGATAAGAAAACTTATCTTTAGAAAGATAAGAAAACTTATCTTTAGAAAGATAAGAAAACTTATCTTTCAGGCTAAACCTGAAAGTAAAAATGTTTGGTAATTAGAAATCTAGAAAACAAAATAGAAACCCTAAGAATTTGCAGAACTGTTAAAAATTTTTAAATCAACTCCTCCAAAATTATCCCATTGTTAAAAGGCATTACCGTTAATGTTGTCACAGTAGTAAAAGTATTCATCATTTAGAGAAGGACATGCTGAAACCAAATCCTGCAGGCCTGCACCAGTTACAGTAAGACAACCAGAGAGATTAAGGTGCTCCAAATAAGGTAGCCCTCCTCCCAGAGTCAAAACCCTGTAAGAGAAGCAATTCAACAATTAGAATTTATTAACAATTAAAATGTATTATAAAATATATGAAAACTTACGTATTCCTATGGCCCAATGGACTATTAACAGACCTTTCAATCTGGTAATGAAAAATTAAAGTATTTCTATAAAACATGACAACTAACTTCATCCTTAGGCAGAATACATTTAACAGAGGCATTTCTGAAGACATTCAATAAACAAGTCTATGAAATGTTCTTAATAAGAACATTATAGTAACTCAATTCTTACAGGAAGGAAGTAATGAATCCTGGAATTGTAATCTTCACTCTCCTACTAAACTGTCTAAGTAAAAATTATCAAGAAAATTACTAAACAGTTTGGCAGTTCCTCAAAGAGTTACAGAATCAGCATATACCCAAGAGAAGTGAAAACATATGTTCACAGAAAAACTTGCAAACAAATGTTCACAGCAGCATTATTCATAATATCCAAAAAGTGGAAACAATCCAAATGTCCACTAATGCATGAGTGGATAAACAAAATTTAGTATAAATATCATGTAGCCATAAAGTACTGATACATGCTACAGCATGCATGAACCTTGAAAACACCGTGCTAAGTGAAAAAAATCATACACAGAAAACCACATACTGGGCTTCCCTGGTGGCGCAGTGGTTTAGAGTCTGCCTGCCAATGCAGGAGACACAGGTTCGAGCCCTGGTCTGGGAAGATCCCACGTGCCGCGGAGCAACTGGGCCCGTGAGCCACAACTACTGAGCCTGCGCGTCTGGAGCCTGTGCTCCGCAACAAGAGAGGCCGCGACAGTGAGAGGCCCGCGCACCGCGATGAAGAGTGGCCCCCGCTTGCCGCAACTAGAGAAAGCCCTCGCACAGAAACAAAGACACAACACAGCCATAAATAAATAAATTTAAAAAAAAATGCAAACCTTAAAAAAAAAACAAAAAAAACCCCACATACTATGTAATTCCACTTATATGAAATGTCCAAAATAAGCAGAAAAGACAGACAAAGTAAATTAGTGGCTACCAGGGGCTGGGGGCAAAGAGGAATGAAGAATGACTGCTAATGAGTATATGGTTTCTTTTTGGTTTAATGAAAATGTTTCTAATTTGATAGAGGTAATGGTTGCCAACCTTGAAGTATACTAAAACCACTGATTTGTACCCTTTAAAAGAATGAATTTAATGTGAATTTCATTTCAGTGAAAATGAAAACATTACTTTTCATGGCATACCCTAGAAGAATTTTAAAAAACAATTTATATAAAAAGGGTAAAATGAGAAATTGACTGAAATGACAATGGCAGAGCTGAAAAATATCAAGAGCAAAACTAAGAACATCAATTTTCTGTATAGAACAGCAAAAACTGGGAAAACTAGAGACAGTCTATCTTGACAGCACTATCCAAAAACTAATAATACAATAAATTTAGTAAAAAAACAAATAGTATGATTATGCAGATACCTGGAAATTAGGAAGTAAAGGTAAGTAAAATTATGTAAACTACTGAGATTAGAATAAACTATGGAAATATTTATATATTCAGTGAGAGGCACTGATGGACAAAGATTAGTACATACATTTTAATGTTTTGTCATTGCATGTTTAAAAGAAAAACCTGGTCTATCAAAAAGAGCTTATCAAGACCCCAATACACGTGAGAGATTTAAATGCATACTTCTCCTTATATTTTGACTCAAAAAGACTGACTTTTTCTTAAATCAGATTCCCTGATCCATTCCTACAGTTTCAATTAATAACAGTGGCAGGTCAGAACTTCAGTGGCTTGACTGGGTCACAGTAATTACAGATAGACATCTTTAAAGGAAGACTATTGTTTAAAGTTTATTGACTTTTTTTCCTATAAAGTTGAATAGCTCAGAACAAAAAATAAAACAGCTTCTAAAAAGTGGTCTAAAAGATCTCAGAAGGTATCTCAATGCAGAAACTGCTTCATGTTCTAAAACTTATAAATTTTCAGTACACTGAGGACAGACTGCATGGAATATAAAACTTCATATCACAAATACACTTGAGTAAACTGTATATGCATTCACTGGCCTCACTGAGTCTAGTGGGATATCAAACAAGACAAAAGTAAACAAGCAGTTATAATATCATATGATGAATGCTCTCCTGGGAACATATTTAAGGGCCTTGGTGGAGGGAGGGGGACGGGGGTCACAAAAGGTTTCCCTTAAAAAGTGACATTTAAACTGGAATGGAGGTAGAAACGAACAGAAGTTAGCCAATAAACGTTTGTTAGAGAGAGAGCAAATGCAAATGTTTGAAGACAGAGAAATACAGTACAGGCATACCTCAGAGATATTACAGGCTGAGTTCCAGACCACCGCAATAAAGTGAATATCACAATAAAGCAAGCCACACACATTTTTTGGTTTTCTGGTGCATATAGTTATGTTTACATTATACTGTAGTCTATTAAGTATGCAATAGCAGTATGTCTAAAAAACTATATGCATACCTTAATTAAAAATACCTTATTTTATTGCTAATTGCTAAAAATACTTATTGTATCATCTGAGCCTTCAGCAGCAAGTCATAATCTTTTTGCTGGTGGAGGGTCTTGCCTCCATGTTGACGGCTGCTGACTGATCGAGGTGGTGGTTGAAGGCTGGGGTGGCTGTGGCAGTTTCTTAAAATAAGACAATGAAGTTTTTTTTGCTGCATTGACTGACTCTTCTTCCTTCCATGAATGATTTCTCTGTAGCATTTTACCCTACTTCTTTCAAAATTGGAGTCAATTACTTTCAAACCCTGCCACTGCTTTAACAATTAAGTCTATGTAATATTCTAAATCTTTTGTTGCCACTTCAACAATCTTCACAGCATTTTCACCAGGAGTAGATTCCATCGGAAGAAACCACCTTCTTTGTTCATCCATAAGAAACAGCTCCTTATCCATTAAAGTTTTATCACAGATATAATTCAGTCACATTTTCATACTCTACTTTTAATTCTAGTTCTCTTGCTATTTCTAATCTGCAGTTACTTCCTCCAGTGAAGTCTTGAACCCCTCAAAGTCATTCATGAGGGTTGTAATCAATTTCTTCTAAAATCCTGTTAATGTTGATATTTTGATATGTTCCCAAGAATCACAAACGTTCTTCATCGCATCTAGAATGGTGAATCCTTTCAAGGTTTTCAATTTACTTTGCCCAGCTGACTCAGAGGAATCACTACCTAAGGCAGCTACATAGCCTTACAAAATGTATTTCTTAAATAGTAAGACTTGAAAGTTGAAATGCCTCCTGGATCAATGGGCTGCAGAATGGATGTTGCATTAGCAGGCATGAAAACAACATTAATCTCAGGGACTTCCCTGGTGGCGCAGTGGTTAAAAATCACCTGCCACTCTGTATGACAGACTCTAACTCCATCCACCTCATTACAAATACCTCCATTTCATTTCTTTTTATGGCTGAGTAATATTCCATTGTATATATGTGCCACATTTTCTTTATCCATTCATCTGTCGATGGACATTTAGGTTGCTTCCATGTCCTGGCTATTGTAAATAGAGCTGCTATGAACATTTTGGTACATGACTCTTTTTGGCCTATGGTTTTCTCAGGGTATATGCCCAGTAGCGGGATTGCTGGGTCGTATGGTAGTTCTATGCTAACACATATATACGGAATCTAAGGAAAAAAAAAAAAAAAAAAAAAGGCCATGAAGAACCTAGTGGCAAGACGGGAATAAAGACACAGACCTACTAGAGAATGGACTTGAGGATATGGGGAGGGGGTGGGGTGAGATGTGACAGGGTAAGAGAGTGTCATGGACATATATACACTACCAAATGTAAAATAGATAACTAGTGGGAAGCAGCCGCATAGCACAGGGAGATCAGCTCGGTGCTTTGTGACCACCTAGAGGGGTGGGATGGGGAGGGTGGGAGGGAGGGAGATGCAAGAGGGAAGAGAAATGGGAACATATTGTATATGTATAACTGATTCACTTTGTTATAAAGCAGAAGCTAACACACTATTGTAAGGCAATTATACTTCAATAAAGATGTTTAAAAAAAAAAAAAAAAAAAAATCACCTGCCAATGCAGGGGACACGGGTTCGATCCCTGGTCCGGGAAGATCCCACATGTCATGGAGCAAGTAAGCCCGTGCACCACAACTACTGAGCCTGCGCTCTAGAGCCCACAAGCCACAACTACTGAGCCCATGTGCCCCAACTACTGAAGCCCACATGCCTAGAGTCTGTGCTCTGTGACAAGGGAAGCCACTGCAACGAGAAGCCCACGCACTGAAACAAAGAGTAGCCCCCGCTCGCCACAACTACAGAAAGCCCGTGCACAGCAACGAAGACCCAACGCAGCAAAAAATAAATAAATAAATAAATTTATAAAACAAACAACAACAAAAAACATTAATCTCATGGTACATCTCCATCAGAGCTCTTGGGTGACCAGGTACATTACCTCTGAGCAGTATTTTGAAAGGAACCTTTTTTTTTTCCTAAGCAGTAGGTCTCAACAGTGGGCTTAAAAATTCAGTAAATCATGTTGTAAACAGATGTGCTGTCATCCAGGCTTTGTGGTTTCATTTACAGAGCACAAGCAGAGTAGATTTAGCATCATTCTTAAGGGCCCTAGGATTTTCAGAATGGTAAATAAGCACTGGCTTCAACAAAGTCACCAGCTGCATTAACCCCTAACAAAAGAGTCAGCCTGGGGGCTTCCCTGGTGGCGCAGTGGTTGAGAGTCTGCCTGCCAATGCAGGGGACACGGGTTCGAGCCCTGGTCTGGGAAGATCCCACATGCCGCGGAGCAGCTGGGCCCGTGAGCCACAGCTGCTGAGCCTGCGCGTCTGGAGCCTGTGCTCCGCAACAAGAGAGGCCACGATGGTGAGAGGCCCGCGCAACGCGATGAAGAGTGGCCCCCGCTTGCCGCAACTGGGGAAGGCCCTTGCACAGAAACGAAGAATAAATAAATAAATAAACAATAAAAATAAAGGAATTCCTTTAAAATAAATAAATAAATAAAAACAAACATTAAAAAAAAGTTTGGTTTAGCATAAAAACTTAATTTAAAAAAAAAAAAAGTCAGCCTGTCCTTTGAAGCCAGGCACTGACTTCTCCTCTGTACTCACCTTGCACTTTTATGTTATGGCTGCTTTCCTTAAATCTCATGAACCAACCTCTGCTCGCTTCCAACTTTTCTTCTGCAGCTTCCTCACCTCAGCCTTCACAGAACTGAAGAGAGTTAGGGTCTTGCTGTGAATTAGGCTTTGGCTTAAAAGAATACTGTGGCTAGTTTGATCTTCTATCCAGACCACTAAAACTTTCTCCTTATCAGCAAAAAGGCTGTTTCGAGTTCTTATCATTCATGTGTTCAATGGAGTAGCACTTTTAATTTCCTTCAAGAACTTCTCCTTTGCTTTTACAACCTGGCTGTTTGGTGCAAAAGACCTAGCTTTCAGCCTATCTTGCTTGGCTTTTGACGTGCCTTCCTCACTAAGCTTAATCATTTCTAGATTTTGATTTAAAGTGAGAGATGTGTGACTCATTTTACTTGAATACTTAGAGGCCACTGTAGGGTTATTAATCGGCCTAATTTCAATACTGTTGTGTCTCAGGAAATAGGGTGGCAGGAGAAGATGGAGAGAGATGGGGGAATAGCCAGTTGAAGCAGTCAGAACACGGACAGTATTGTCGATTAAGTTTGCCATCTTATATGGTTTGTGGCACTCCAAAACGATTACAGTAGTATCATCAGAGATCACTGATCACAGATCACCATAACAAATATAATAATAATAGAAGTTTGAAATACTGAAGAATTAAAGTGTGACACAAAGACATGAAGCGAACAAATACCGTTAGAAAAATGGCACTGATAGACCCGCTCAATACAAGGTTGCCACAAACCTTCAATTTGTATAAAATGCAATTATCTGCAAAGCACAATAAAGCAAAGTACAATGAAACAAGGTATGCCTGTATGTTGGAGGAAACGAAAATAACTGAGTATGGTTAGAGAAAGGATGGTTTTGTGTGTTATGTTTACCTACTTGCTGTCTTTTTTTTGGCAGAGGTGAAGATGTGAGGAAGTAAAAGAGATTTAAAGAAGGTAACAAGATATAAACTATAGAGGCAAGCAAGGGCCAAGAATCTGAACTTTAACCAAAGGGCAATAAGACTCACTGAAACGCTTAAAGGAGTAATAACAAGTAATAAGAAATGCATTCTAGAAAGATCACTCTAGTCTACTTTTTATCACCAATACCCAAGTATGTCAGGCACAGGCCTACAGAGTAAAATGCAAAATACATTCTCTGCCCTCAAACAAAGAAAGAAACATTTAAACAAAGTATTAATAATGCATGCAATAAGAAAAAAAGTTTTAGAAATATATACAAGTTATAGAAATAATACAGACCAGGGAGTGATTCAAAGTAGTAATCTTTAAAAGACTAGAACAAAATCCAGAATTCAACAATGTATAATTCACATTACCTGGTATCCAATCAAAAACTACTAAGCACTCAAAGAATCAGAAAAAAAACATCACTAGAAACAGACCAATAAATGATAAAGATGATGAAATTAGTAGATAATGACTTTAAAACAGATTTTATATTTTAAATATGCTCAGGGATTTAAAAGAAAATACGAACATACTGAAACAAAAAACATGTCTATATATTAGTATTTTTGTATGTTTTAATATATTTACATACATTATTGATGTGCTTATATGTGTGTGTATATGTATATATCAGGGAGGATCACGAGTGTACCAAATGAAAGTTCTAGAGGTGAAAAATACAATATCTGAAATAAAAAATACACTGAAAGAGATTAGCAGTGATTAGACATTGCAAAAATTAGTGGACTTGAAGAACAACCAGATTAACCAAAATGAAGCACCAGGAGAAAAAAGAACAAAAACAGTAAGGAAAAAAAAAGCCCTGGTGTTATGGGTTGAATTATGTCCCCTCCCTCCCCCATCAAAAAAAAGATATGTTGAAGTCTTAACCCTCAGTATCATAAATGTGACTTTAGTTGGAAATACGGTCTTTGCAGATTTAATTAAGTTAAGATCAGGTCATTAGGGTGGGACTTGATCCAATATGACTGATGTCCTCATAAGAAGAGGGATATTTAGACACACACATACACACACACACACACACACACACACACGGATAATGCCACGTGAAGATGCATAGATATACAGACACAAAAAGGAGATGGCCATATGAAGACTGAGGCAGAGACTGGGGTTATAGTGCCACAAGCCAAGCAACACCTGGGTCTATGAGAGGTTTTAAGAGTTAAGAAAGGATGCTCCCTTAAAGGTTTCAGAGGGAACATGGTTTGGCCAACACCTTGATTATAGAACTCTAATCTCCAGAACCTAAGAGAATAAATTTCTATCATTCTAACCACTTAGCTTGTGGTACTTTGTCATGACAGCCCAGGGAACTATTACACTAAAGTGACATATAGTACAGTATCAAGAAGTCTGACATACATGGAAGTCCCAGCAAGAAGCAGGGGTAAGAGAATAGGGAGGAGAGAAAAAGTATTTGAGGAAATAATGGCTGAATTTTGTTTTTCAATTTTATGAAAGCTAGGAATAACATATCCAAGAATCTCAATAAACCCCGAGCAAGATAACAATGAAGATAACCACACCAAGGCATACCATATGCAAACTGCATTAAAAACAGAAATAAAATTTTAAAGCAGCTAAAGAAAAAACACACATAATATGTGGAAGAACAAAGATAAAAATTTAATACAATTCTCATAAATGATGCAAGCTGAAAGACAATGTA
Source organism: Eschrichtius robustus (assembly GCF_028021215.1). NCBI lineage: Eukaryota > Metazoa > Chordata > Mammalia > Artiodactyla > Eschrichtiidae > Eschrichtius > Eschrichtius robustus. The sequence goes on along the minus strand of NC_090827.1, from coordinate 109,358,505 downwards.
ACATCTTAAAAGTGCTAAAACAAAACTACCAACTTAGAATTCTATACACAGTGAAAATCTTTCTAAAATAAAGGTGAAATAAAGAGTTTTTCAGACAAGAGCTGAGAGTTTACTGACAAAAGACTTATAGTACAAAAAACTACAGAGAACTCTGCAAGCAAAAGAAAAACAATACCAAATGGAAACATGAAACTGTACAAAAGAATGAAGAATGTCAAAAAAGGTGAAATAAGACTTCTTTGTTAATTTTTTCTAAAAGACAATTGTTTGGGACTTTCCTGGTAGTCCAGTGGTTAAGACCTCACCTTCTAATGCAGGGGGTGTGGGTTCGATCCCTGGTCAGGGAATTAAGATCCCACATGCCTCGTGGCCAAAAAAAAAAAAAAAAGACAATTGTTTAAAGAAAAAATATTAACAATGTATTATGGGGTTTAAAACATATATAGAAATAAAATATATAACAAAAACAGCACAAATGGGGAGGGGAACAGGCGATTACTGTTTTAAGATTCTTACATTCTATGTGAAGTGGTATAATACTGTTTGAAGGTAGAAAGCAATTAGTTAAAAATGCATACACAAAAGCATAAAACAGTAATTATAAATCTACCTTAAAAGGGACACAATGTATAAAGGTGTAACCTGTACCAATAACAATATAAAGGAGATGAGACAGAGATGTCAAGAGTAGAGTATTTGTACATGATTGAAACTAAGCTGGTTGTCAAACTAGGTTGTTTTAAGTTCAAGATGTTAATTGTATCCCTAAAGTAACAACTAAAAAAATAACTTTAAAAAACAAAGAAAATGGAGAAAAAGGGAATCAAATGGTATATTACAACAAAACAAAACATAAAAAGAGGAAGTCACTGAGAAAATGAGGAACAAAAGCATGTAAAACATAAGGAAAAGAAATAGATAAATGGTATAAGTAAAGTCTCCTTTATCAGTAATTACTTTAAAAATGAATCCATCAAATTCTCCTTCTGAAAGGCAGAGATTAACAGACTATATTAAAAATTTTTAAACTTCAGAATTTTAAAAACATGATCCATCTACATACTCTTTATTAGAGCCTCACTTTAGATGCAAAAACGCAAAGTGGTTAAAAGTAAAAGCATGGGAAAAGATACTCCAAGCAAAAAGTAACCAAAAGGGGGGAGTTCCCTGGCAGTCAAGTGGTTAAGACTCCATGCTTCCACTGCAGGGGACACGGGTTCAATCCCTAGTCAAGGAACTAAGATTCTGCATGCCACACAGTGAGGCCAAAATAACAAGGTAACAAAAACAGAACGAGAGTGGCTATAACAACTGCAAAACAAAAACGACTTTAAATTTTTAAAACTTTACAAAAGGCAAAGGTAAGTATTAGGATATTATATATTGGTAAAAGGTACACTCCACAAAGATTAAAAAGAACTGAGAACATATACACACTTAACAACAGAGCCCCAAAATATATGATACAAAATTGATAGAACTAAAGGGAAAAATAAAAAGTCCTACAAAAATAGTCAGAAATACAATACCCCAATTTCAATAATGGATAGAACAAGTGGACAGAAGATCAAGAGGGAAATAGAGAACTTGAACTACACTATTAACAGATTAGTCCTACCAAACATATAGAGAACATTCCGGTTAAAAACAGCAGAATACACATTCTTCTCAAGTGCACATGGAATACTCAGACCATGTTTGGCCACAAAAAAAGGCTTAATAAATTTTAAAAGGTTGAACTCATAGAAGGTATAACTTTGTTTCTTTGAAAAGATCATTAAAAATTGACATTTAGTTAGTATAACTAAGAAAAAAAGAGGACTCAAATTACCAATGTAAGAAATGAACATTAGGGGACTTCCCTGGTGGCACAGTGATTAAGAATCCACCTGCCAATGCAGGGGACACGGGTTCGAGCCCTGGCCCAGGAAGATCCCATATGCCACAGAGCAACTAGGCCCGTGCGCCATGACTACTGAGCCTGCACTCTAAAGCCCGCGAGCCACAACTACTGAAGCCCGCACGCCTACAGCCCATGCTCCGCAACAAGAGAAGCCACTGCAATGAGAAGCCTGCGCATTGCAACAAAGAGTAGTCCCTGCTACACTTCTCTACTCTAGAGAAAGCCCATGCGCAGCAATGAAGACCCAACACAGCCAAAAATAAATAAATAAATATTAGAAATGAAAGTTAGGACATTACTACCGATTTTACAGAAATAGAAAGGATTATAAAATAGTACCATGAACAACTGTATGTCAACAAATTGTAAAACCTAGATGAAGTGGACAACTCCCCTAGAAACACAAAAAGTAACAAAACTGACTCAAGGAAAAAAAAAAAAAAAAAAACAGAAAATCAGAATAGACCTACAACAAGTAAGGAGACTAAATTAGTAATCAAAGCTTCCCAACTAAGGAATCAAAATCAGATGCCTCACTGGTGAATTCCACTAAACATTTAGGGGAGAATTAACAATCCTTCTCAAATTCTTAAAAAACACTGAAGAGGAGGAAGACTTCCTACTCATTCTATGAGGCCAGTATTATTACCCTGATACCAAAGCTAGACAAAGGCACAAGAAAAGAAAACTACAGGCCAAATGTCCCTTACAAATATAGACGCAAAAATCCACAACAAACACGAGCAAACTGAATACAGGAGCATATTAAACAGATTACACACCATGACCAAGTGAGTTTTATCCCAGGGATGCAAGGGTGGTTCTCAATCAATTTAACATACCACACTAACAGAATGAAGGAGAAAAACATACATGATCATCTCAACTGATGCAGAAAGAGCATGTAACAAAATCAAATACACTTTTATGATAAAAATACTCAGTAAACTAGGACTAGAAGAGAACTTCCTCAACATAATAAAAGCCATATATGGAAAACACACAGCTAACACAGTCAATGATGAAAGACTGAAAGCTCTTCCCCTAAAGTTAGAAACAAGATAAGGATGCCCACTATGGATGCTTCCATTTAATACAGTACTGGAAATTCTAGCCAGACCAATCAGACCAGAAAAAAAAATTATTTTAAGGCATCTAAGTTGGAAAGGGAGAAGTAAAATAATCTCTGTTTGTAGATGACATGATCTTATACGTAGAAAACTCTAAAGAATTCACACCATAAAAAACTGTCTTAAGAGCTAAAAAACAAATGTGGAAGAGTAGCAGGATACAAAATCCACATTCAAAAATCAGTTAGGGGCTTCCCTGGCGGCGCAGTGGTTAAGAATCTGCCTGCCAAAGCAGGGGACACGGGTTCAAGCCCTGGTCTGGGAAGATCCCACATGCTGCAGAGCAACTAAGCCTGTGCGCCGCAACTACTGAAGCCCATGCTCCGCAACAAGAAATGCCACTACAATGAGAAGCCCACGCAATGCAACAAAGAGTAGCCTCTGCTCTCCACAACTAGACAAAGCCCACGTGCAGCAATGAAGACCCAACACAGCCAAAAATACATAAATTAATTTTTTAAAAATCAGTTATATTTCTATATGCTAGCAATGAACAATCTGAAAAAGAAATTAAGAAAATTCCATTTAAAATAGCATCAAAAAGATTGAAATACTTAAGTATTAACAAGGCAAAAGACTTGTACACTGAAAACTGCAAAACACTGCTATAGAAATTAAAGAAAAAATGACAACAAGGACTCAAATACTTGTATACCAATATTCACAGCAGCATTATTCACAACAGCTAAAAGGGAGAACAATCCAAGTGCCCATCGATGATGATATCAATGACAAATGGATAAACAAAATGTGGTATATAAATACAGAATATTATTCAGCTATTATAAGGAATGAAGTTCTGATATATTCTACAACATGAATGAACCTTGAATACATTATGCTAAGTGAAATAAGCCAGACACAGAGAACAAGTATTGTATGCTTCCAATTACATGATGTATCTATGTTGTATAAATGATGCAAATACATAGAGACAGAAAGTAAAACAGTAGGGAGCCTGGGACAGTTGGAAAAGTAAGGAGTTATTGCTTGATAGTTACACTTTCTGTTGTGAGTGCTGAAAAAGTTTTGGAAATGTTTGAATGTTACACAACATTGTGAACTCATCGAGTGCCACTGAGTTGTACACTTAAAAATCATTAAAATGGGAGGATTGGTTCAAGATGGTGGAGTAGAAGGACGTGCTCTCCCTCCCCCTTGCGAGAGCACCGGAATCACAACTAACTGCTGAAAATCATCAACAGGAAGACACTGGAACTCACCAAAAAAGATACCCCACATCCAAAGACAAAGGGGAAGCCACAATGAGACGGTAGGAGGGGTGCAATCACAATAAAATCAAATCCCATAACTGCTGGGTGGGTGACTGACAAACTGGAGAACACTTATACCACAGAAGTCCACCCACTGGAGTGAAGGTTCTGAGCCCCACGTCAGGCTTCCCAACCTCGGGGTCCAGCAACAGGAGGAGGAATTCCCAGAGAACCAGACTTTGAAGGCTAGCGGGATTTGATTGCAGGACTTCAACAGCACGGGGGGAAAGAGACTCCACTCTTGGAGGGCACACACAAAATAGTGTGCGTATCGGGACCCAGGGGAAGGAGCAGTGACCCCATAGGAGACTGAACTAGACCTACCTGCTAGTGTTGGAGGGTCTCCTGCAGAGGCGGGGGGTGGCTGTGTCTCATCGTGAGGACAAGGACACTGGCAGCAGAAGTTCTGGGAAGTACTCCTTGGCATGAGCCCTCCCAGAGTCCACCTTCAGACCCACCAAAGAGCCCGGGTAGGCTCCACTGTTGGGTCACCTCAGGCCAAACAACCAAAAGGGAGGGAACCGAGGCCCACCCATCAGGAGACAACCGGATTAAAGTTTTACGGAGCTCTGCCCACCACATCAACAGCCAGCTCTATCCACCACCAGTCCCTCCCATCAGAGAACTTGCAAAACCCTCTTAGATACCCTCATCCACCAGAGGGCAGACAGCAGAAGCAAGAAGAACTACAATCCTGCAGCCTGTGGAACAAAAACCACATTCACAGAAAGACAGACAAGATGAAAGGGCAGAGGGCTATGTAACAGACGAAGGAACAAGATAAAACTCCAGAAAAACAACTAAATGAAGTGTACATAGGTAACCTTCCTGAAAAAGAATTCAGAATAATGATACTCAAGATGATCCAGGACCTCGGAAAAAGAATGGAGGCAAAGATCAAGAGGATGCAAGAAATGTTTAACAAAGACCTAGAAGAATTAAAAAAAAAACAAACAGAGATGAACAATACAATAACTGAAAAGAAAAATAAACTAGAAGGAAGCAATACCAGAATAACTGAGGCAGAAGAACTGATAAGTGACCTGGAAGACAAAATGGTGGAATTCACTGCCACGGAACAGACTAAAGAAAAGGAATGAAAAGAAATGAAGACAGCCTAAGAGACCACTGGGACAACATTAAACGCAACAACATTCACATTATAGGGGTCCCAGAAGGAGAAGAGAGAGAGAAAGGACCCGAAAAAATATTTGAAGAGATTACAGTAGAAAACTTCCCTAACATGGGGAAGGAACTAGCCACCCAGGAAGCACAGGAGACTCCCAGTCCAGGAAGCACAGAGACTCCCAGTCAGGATAAACCCAAGGAGAAACACAACGAGACACATAGTAAACAAATTGGCAAAAATTAAAGACAAAGAAACATTACTGAAAGCAGCAAGGGAAAAACTAAAAATAACATACAATGGAACTCCCATAAGGTTAACAGCTGATTTCTCAGCAGAAACTCTACATTCCAGAAGGAAGTGGCATGACATATTTAAAGTGATGAAAGGGAAGAACCTACAACCAAGATTACTCTACCGGGCAAGGATCTCATTCAGATTCGATGGAGAAATCAGAACTTTCACAGACAAGCAAAAGCTAAGAGAATTCAGCACCACCAAACCAGCTCTACAACAAATGCTAAAGGAACTTCTGTAAGTGGGAAACACAAGAGAAGAAAAGGACCTACAAAAACAAACCCAAAACAATTAAGAAAGTGGTAGTAGGAACATACATATCGAACATACATATAATTACCTTAAACGTGAATGGATTAAATGCTGCAACCAAAAGTCACAGGCTTGCTGAATGGATACAAAAACAAGACCCATATATATGCTGTCTACAAGACACCCACTTTAGACCTAGGACACATACAGACTGAAAGTGAGGGGTTGGAAAAAGATATTCCATGAAAATGGAAATCAAAAGAAAGCCAGAGTAGCAATACTCATATCAGATAAAATAGACTTTAAAATAAAGAATGTTACAAGAAACAAGGAAGGACACTACATAATGATCAAGGGATCAATCCAAGAAGAAGATATACCAATTATAAATATATATGCACCCAACATAGGAGCACCAAAATACATAAGGCAAAGTTAACAGCTATGAAAGAAGAAATCAACAGTAACACAATAATAGTGAGGGACTTTAACACCTCACTTACACCAATGGACACATCACCCAGACAGAAAATTAATAAGGAAACACAACCTTTAAATGACACAATAGACCAGATAGATTTAATTGATATTTGTATGACATTCCATCTGAAAAGAGCAGATTACACTTTCTTCTCAAGTGCACATGGAACATTCTGCAGGATAGATCACATCATGGGTCACAAATCAAGCCTCAGTAAAGTTAAGAAAACTGAAATCATATCAAGCATCTTTTCTGACCACAACACTATGAGATTAGAAATCATTACAGGGAAAAAAACGTAAAAAACACAAACACATGGAGGCTAAACAATACATAATTTAAATAACCAAGAAATCACTGAAGAAATGAAAGAGGAAATCAAAAAATGCCTAGAGACAAATTACAATGAAAACATGATGATCCAAAACCTATGGGATGCAGCAAAAGCAGTTCTAAGAGGGACGTTTATAGCAATACAAGCCTACCTCAAGAAACAAGGAAAATCTCAAATAAACAATCTAACCTTACACCTAAAGGAACAAGAGAAAGAAGAACAAACAAAACCCAAAGTTAGTAGAAGGAAAGAAATCACAGACATCAGAGCAGAAATAAATGAAATAGAAACAAAGAAAACAATAGCAAAGATCAATAAAACTAATAGCTGGTTCTTTGAGAAGATAAACAAAATTGATAAACCATTAGCCAGACTCATCAAGAAAAAGAGGGAGAGGACACAAATCAATAAAATTAGAAATGAAAAAGGAAAAGTTACAACAGACACCACAGAAATACAAAGCATCCTAAGAGACTACTACAAGCAACTCTATGCCAATAAAATGGACAACCTGGAAGAAATGGACAAATTCTTAGGAAGGTATAACCTTCCAAGACTGAACCAGGAAGAAATAGAAACTATGAACAGACCAATCACACGTAATGAAATTGAAACTGTGATTAAAAATCTTCCAACAAACAAAAGTCCAGGACCAGATGGCTTCACAAGTGAATTCTATCAAACATGTAGAGAAGAACTAACACCCATCCTTCTCAAACTCTTCCAAAAAATTGCAAAGGAAGGAACACTCCCAAACGCATTCTACGAGGCCATCATCACCCTGATATCAAAACCAGACAAAGATACAACAAAAAAAGAAAATTACAGAAAAAGATCACTGATGAATATAAATGCAAAAATCCTCAACAAAATACTAGCAAACAGAATCCAACAACACATTAAAAGGATCATACACCATGATCAAGTGGGATTTATCCCAGGGATGCAAGGATTCTTCAATATACTCAAGTCAATCCATGTGACACACCATATTAACAAATTGAAGAAGAAAAAGCATACGATCATCTCAATAGATGCAGAAAAAGTTTTTGACAAAATTCAACACCCATTTCTGATAAAAACTCTCCAGAAAGTTGGCATAGAGGGAACTTACCTCAACATAATAAAGGCCACATACAACAAACCCATAGCAAACATTGTTCTCAATGGTGAAAAACTGAAAGCACTTCCTCTAAGATCAGGAACAAGACAAGGATGTCCACTCTCACCAGTATTAGTCAACATAACTTTGGAAGTCCTAGCCACGGCAATCAGAGAAGAAAAATAAATAAAAGGAATACAAATTGGAAAACAAGAAGTAAAACTGTCACTGTTTGCAGATGACACGATACTATACATAGAGAATCCTAAAGACGCCACCAGAAAACTACTAGAGCTAATCAAGGAATCTGGTAAAGTTGCAGGATACAAAATTAATGCACAGGAATCTCTTGCATTCCTATACACTAATGATGAAAGATCTGGAAGAGAAATTAAGGAAACACTCCCATTTACCACTGCAACAAAAAGAATAAAATACCTAGGAATAAACCTACCTAGGGAGACAAAATAACTGTATGCAGAAAACTATAAGACACTGATGAAAGAAATTAAAGATGATACCAACAGATGGAGAGATATACCATGTTCTTGGATTGGAAGAATCAATATTGTGAAAATGACTATACTACCCAAAGCAATTTACAGATTCAATGCAATCCCTATCAAATTACCAATGGCATTTTTTATGGAACTACAACAAAAAATTTTTAAATCTGTATGGAGACACAAAAGACCCTGAATAGCCAAAGCAGTCTTGAGGGGAAAAAAACGGAGCTAGAGGAATCAGACTCCCTGACTTCAGACTATACTACAAAGCTACAGTAATCAAGACAATATGGTACTGGCACAAAACTAGAAATACAGATCAATGGAACAGGATAGAAAGCCCAGAGATAAACCCACGCACCTATGGTCAACTAATCTATGACAAAGGTGGCAAGAATATACAATGGAGAAAAGACAAGTCTCTTCAATAAGTGGTGCTGGGAAAACTGGACAGCTACATGTAAAAGTATGAAATTAGAACACTCCCTAAAAACATGCACAAAAATAAACTCAAAATGGATTAAAGACCAAAATCTAAGACCAGACACTATAAAACTCTTAGCGGAAAACATAGGAAGAACACACTTTGACATAAATCACAGCAAGATCTTTTTTGATCCACCTCCTAGAGTAATGGAAATAAAAACAAAAATAAACAAATGGGATCTAATGAAACTTAAAAGCTTTTGCAAAGCAAACTACAAACAAGACGAAAAGGCAACCCTCAGAATGGGAGAAAATATTGGCAAACGAATCAACGGACAAAGGATTAATCTCCAAAATATATAAACAGCTCATGCAGCTCAATATTAAAAAAACTAACAACCCAATCAGAAAATGGGCAGAAGACCTAAACAGACATTTCTCCAAAGAAGACATACAGATGGCTAAGAAGCACATGAAAAGCTGCTCAACATCACTAATTATTAGAGAAACGCAAATCTAAACTACAATGAGGTATCACCTCACACCAGTTAGAATGGGCATCATCAGAAAATCTACAAACAACAAATGCTGGAGAGGGTGTGGAGAAAAGGGAACCCTCTTGCACTGTTGGTGGGAATGCAAATTGATACAGCCACTATGGAGAACAGTATGGAGGTTCCTTAAAAAACTAAAAATAGAATTGCCATACGACCCAGCAATCCCACTACTGGGTATATACCCAGAGAAAACCATAATTCAGAAAGAGTCATGTACCACAGTGTTCACTGCAGTACTATTTACAATAGCCAGGACATGGAAGCAACCTAAATGCCCATCGACAGATGAATGGATAAAGAAAATGTGGTATATATATACAACGGAATATTACTCAGCCATAAAAAGGAATGAAATTGAGTCATTTGTAGAGACGTGGATGGATCTAGAGACTGTCATACAGAGTGAAGTAAGTCAGAAAGAGAAAAACAAATATCATACATTAACGCATATATGTGGAATCTAGAAAAATGGTACAGATGAACCAGTTTGCAGGGCAGAAATAGAGACACACATGTAGAGAACAAACATGGACACCAAGGGGGGAAAGTGGCGGGGCTGGGGTGGTGGTGGGATGAACTGGGAGATTAGGATTGACAGATATACACTAATACATATAAAATGGATAACTAATAAGAACCTGCTGTTTAGAAAAATAAAATTTTTTTAAAAATCGTTAATATGGTAACCTTTATTATTGTTTGTATATTTTACCACAATTTTATTTACAAGGTACATACAAACCCTAAAGCAAACACTAAATAAATGATATACCAACCAAGAGTAGAGATAAAACAGATACTAAAAAGTACTGGGTTGGCCAAAGAGTTTGTTCGTTTTTTCCGTAAGATGGCTTTAGTAGGGCTCAGCTGTATTTAAGTTCATTTGAAACAGTTTTGTTAGATTGTCTTGTGACAGCTGTCATATCAGCATGCATTTAAGAAAAACTTATCAAAATTAGTGAATTTTTGTGTAGCCACTTTAAAATTGAAGATGGAAGAAAAAGCAACATTTTCAACATATTATGCTTTCTTATTTCAAGAAAGTGAAAACGCAACTGAAACACGAAAAGAAGACTGTGCAGTGTATGGAGATGGTGCTGTGACTGATGGAAAGTGTAAGTGGTTTGCGAAGTTTCGTGCTGCAATTTCTTGCTGGCTGATGCTCCACAGTCAGGTAGACCAGTTGAGGTTGACAGCTATCAAATGAAGACGTTCACTGAGAACAATCAACGTTATACCATGCAGGAGATAGCCGACATACTCAAAATATCCAGATCAAGTATTGAAAATCATTTGCACCAGCTTGGTTATGTTAATCGCTTTGATGTTTGGGTTCCACATAAGTGAAAAAAACCTTCTTGACTGTATTTCCGCATGCAATTCTCTACTGAAACGTAACAAAAACGTTCCATTTTTGAAGCAAATTGTGAGAGGCAATGAAAAGTGGATGCTGTACAATAATGTGGAACGGAAGAGATCGTGGGGCAAGCGAAATGAACTGCCACCAACCACAACAAAGGCCGGTCTTCACCCAAAGAAGGTGATGTGTATATGGTGGGACTGGAACAGAGTCCTCTACCATGAGCTCCTTCCAGAAACCAAAAGATTAATTCTAACAAGTACTGCTCCCAATTAAACCAACTGAAAGCAGCACTCGACGAAAAGCGTCCGGAATTAGTCAACAGAAAACGCATAATCTTCCATCAGGGTAACGCAAGACCGCGTGTTTCCTTGATGACCAAGCAAAAACTGTTACAGCTTGGCTGGGAAGTTCTGATTCATCTGCTGTATTCACCAGACATTGCACCTTCGGATTTCCATTTATTTCGTTCGGTCTTTACAAAATTCTCTCAGTGGAAAAAATTTCAATTCCCTGGAAGACTGTAAAAGGCACCTGGAACAGTTCTTCGCTCAAAAAGATAAAAAGTTTTGGGAAGATGGAATTATGAAGTTGCCTCAAAAATGTCAGGTAGTGGAACAAAACAGTGAATATGTTGTTCCGTAACGTTCTTGGTGAAAATGAAAAATGTATTTTATTTTTATTTAAAAACCAAAGGAAATTTTTGGCCAACCCATACTTAATAAATCCAAAACAAGTCAGGAAAAGACAAAACAAGAATAAAGAAAAGAGAAACAGGGGGAAAACAGTAAGATGGTAGGCATAAATTTAACCATATCAGTAATTACATTAAATGCATATTGTGAAACCGAAAGATTAAATGACAGACTGTTTGACTGCAAGACCCAACTATACATGCTATCTGCAAAAGACTCAAGAGCAGTTGCCTTGGATTCAAGGAGAAAAGGAATAGTTTGTACCGAAACAATAATGGCAATGTGAGGGGGCCAAAGAAGGCTGAAAATTTAAACAGGCTACTTCTACTCAATGACAGCCAAAATTTATTTTATTTCATTCCTATGAAAACCAGATAATGCTGCATGAAGACTACACACTACACTATATGTTCCCTACGGCTTCAATCTAGTTTAAAACTTTGATTTTCAACCTACATTTTTACAGTGAATGCTCTTTTAACAAGCCCCATAACCAACTTGCCAAAATTCATGCTACCCATCCCTGAATAAAACATAATGACTATTACAGAAGGATACACAGAATACTCCCAACTAGCAACTCTGTTCCCCCAAGTTGAGGTGAATGCTTGCACAAGTTGTATTTGTTCTCAAACCTGAACACCAGCTGAACTTATTAAGTTAACTGAAATACTTTTTAAACCAGCAGAATAAATGCAAAAAAGAAAGCTGTTTCTAAAAATCAAATTTGTAGTTTCTATTTCCTTAGCTTCTCTCCCAGGAAATGCACACAAAATTCACTCTCTAACTTCATCCCAATCTCTACTCAAAAAACTGCTTCTCTTCAAGGCCTTTCCTGTCCATCAAATGTGAAGGAGCATTCTCTGTATTCTCTATCCCATAAACGTATTTCACTTTTCTTCAGAACATTCAGTCTGATATTACATCTTTGTTGTCTTATTTCTACCATTAGATTATAAACTCTATGAAAGCAGGAAATTTGTCTCATTTATTCTGAATCCCTAGCAGTTAGAAGAGGGCAAGTCACACAATAGATGCTCAATAAATATTTAAATGATTAAGAAAGACTCCTTCAAGATAATCTGATTAAAAGGAGTTACACTTTTAAAAATCTGAGCTGCACTCAGATTGAGCTTTTTTGACGAGCTACCAGTCCAAATAATATCAAGTAAGATAGTTCCTGTGTTCCCCATTCCCCAAATGAATTCTTCCCTGAATTCAAACTCTGTCATAGCCTTATTTCCCACTATTCCCCAATACACATCCTTCTCTACAACCAAACGGGAATACTCCTCTGAACATCCCCACTGAGTTCAATTAAATCTGCTAAAGATCATACTTAAAAGACAAGAGGGGTAACAGGCTTTATGCTGGATGAATTTTCATTGTTTAACATGCCTGACACTCCATTATTAAGGAGCCCTAGTAAAATTCAAGTCTATTACAGGGTAAAAGAGAAAACATAAAATCAATTTCTGAAGGCTCATGTCACAGATAATCAAACAATTATTAACGCTGAGAACAACCATAACAACAAAATACCCTAACAACAGTTAAACAGTGCTTTACTGTGGGCTCAAATGATCCCTACTGCTTGGAATGGTCTCTTCTCCCTCTGCCACCTATCAAAATCCTTCGTCTATCTTCAAGGTTCAATTAAGGGCCACCTCTTCATTACATTTTATTTTATCTTTTTTTTTTTAAAGATTAAAAAATTTTTTTTTGATGTGGACCATTTTTAAAGTCTTTATTGAATTTGTTACAATATTGCTACTGTTTTACATTTAGGTTTTTTTGGCCACGAGGCATGTGGGATCTCAGCTCCCCGACCAGAGATCGAACCCACACCCCCTGCAACAGAAGGCGAAGTCTTAACCACTGGACCACCAGGAAAGTCCCTCTTCATAACATTTTCTGATCATTTGCTGCAACTGGATGAGAAGTCTCTCTCTCTCTCCTTTGATCCCCATAGAATCTTTAATTCAACATCCCTTAAAGGAGGTACACAACTAATACACAGAATATAGTATACATATTTTCTTCTCTGTTACAAGTCCTAGAGGGTAAAAACTGTATCTTATTCATCTTTACATCCACTAAAGCACCTTAGAAAATGTGTTGCATGTATTTATTGTGTTGTAAGTATTTATTAAACTTTTAAATTTATGGTCTTCCACATTACAAAGGAATTGAACTGACTGAAACTTCATGCTGAAGTTGTATCGTTCCAAAATTTTGAAGTAGGACAACTCTTTGAAGTGGTTAACTCTTTCGGTTAAATAAGTCAGCTGAAAGGAATGACTTAGATTCAAAATTTTCCACTCCATTTGAGAATGAGAACATGTCCATTTCCTAATACTCTGCAACAGATTACTTACCTGAGACCATGGTCTGTGATCTGATAACATCCGGACAGACTGAGAAACAGAAGTACACGCCCAGTCTCTTGATCAGTTTTTTCACTCCCAGAGTAAATTAAGTCTGTTCCCCTAAGCAATCTAGTCCTTGATGCTTTTCTACACAATGCAGAAGACTCTGGGAGTGCTGACATAGTTCTTAAAGCCGTTCCTGTACAACAAAATGAATGACCACAATACGTGAAGGCTGGAGAAGCACAATGCTGCTGCCAACAGACACTAGTCCTTAGTCCAACAATATCCTTACTGTAACAACCGGAGGAGGAACAACTAAAGTTGGATGCTGCTTCCATTACACACAGACTTTCAACATTTCTATGTCTCCATTCTACAGCATCTTCAATATCAGCCAAATCTTCAGCATCTAACATCCACACATAAGGAGAAGTGAAATTTTCAGAAGAAATAGGTTTAGTCCAGGGGTGTTCATTATCTATTTCTTCTCCGATGCCCTTGTTAGTTATATCGTGCAAACAAGCATACTGCTTGGTGGACTGCATGGTAATGTCTTTATTTTTCCAGGTAGTCGAAGTAATTTTGCTTGCTGAAGTTTTCAAAAGGCCACTCTGATGAGATGTCAAAATTCCAAGAGCTCTAGAAATCTTCTCTAGAGCCACATCTGTGATTTTTTCACATCCAGACAGATCAAGATGCCGAAGACTCTGGCAGCAACCAAGCCAAGACCAACTGTAATTAAGAGGTAACAAGACTATTAGTGGATATTGTTAAATTCTTCAAAAGCATTTGATTATACGTAAGTAAATGGAAACTACAAGAAAGATTTTAAATCTAATATAATCAATCATTTACTGAATATCTGTTGTTAGCCACTACTTTAAATGCTAGGAATATGAAAAGACAATAAGAGTAATTAGGAACTAAGAGTATTGCTACCCCAAAAGAAGAGTAGGAAAGGAGAAGGGTATGGAAGGGAGAGACTGTTTTTCATCCTGAAAATAACCAATAGAGGAAAGGCTGTACACACATGAAAGAAAGAAAATAATAATTAGAGGAGAAAGATCCAGAAGAACAAGCTCTAGGAATTGGTAGAGAATTAGCCTTAGCCAGGGAAGAATACATTTCTCCCTCTGAAATAGGAAAAGAGGTGCTGATATAAATGCTAGGGTGGGAAACAGCAGGGCGAGGTAGACTAAGAAGGAAAGTAGCAGCATCCAAGGAAATAAAACCTGAGGGTAGCGTGAAGAAAGTGTTAGAATTGTAGAATAACTATGAAGAGGGAGCTTTGCCAAATGGTACTGGGAGCCCAACAGAAAATGAAAACTTCTTTAAAACACAGTACCAAGCTACATGGTTACACAGCAAGGCTCAAAAGCCTAGGCACAGTACAAGATTATAAAGATGACACATATGTAAGTTTTGAATCAGTTGGGACCTAAGGACAAGAGCAAAGAATTGGAGGGTGCTATTACCACAACATGACCAAAATCCGATAGTAGAAAGTAAGGGTATGATTAAACTGCAATTATGTAAATGAAAAACTACAGAACAATTCTACTGATTCACAGTTAAGAAATCATTAAATTTATATATTCAAAAAGAACTAACCTGTCAAATGCAGAATCTGAAATGTCAGTTTGGGTAAGATCCAAATGCTCCAAGTTAGGACAAAGCTCTAAAATCTGCCTAACCTAAGAGGGAAAAAAAAGTCACTGTGAAGACCTGCAGAATTTAGTTAGGTTAGAGACATAACTTTTAGTGTAATATTTCCAGTGGTTCTCACACTTTTCTGCATGTAAAAAGCACTTCAATTCTGCCTTACAAATATATATTGTGACGAAACCCCAGAAAATCTATTTTAGTAATTCTAAGATTAGACCCAGGAAATTTACATTCTTAAGGAATACCCAAGGAGATTCTAATGTAGGACATCACAAGATAGTCTTTTATAAAACTGTGATTTAATTTCACCTGCCCATCTTACCATGTCTTACACATTATAAAGAATCACATAAAACTGGGCTTGATCACTTAACATCTGTGAAACTAAATAAACTGTTTAACCTCTCAGTCTATGTTTCCTTTTCTATAATGTATAGACAATGATATCTATGTACAAAGATTACTATGAGAACTGAAATGAAAAAAGATGAAAATTAGCAGTGTATGCCTACCCATGGGAAGGTACACTCATGGGTAAACTGTTATTTTTTTTTAATTAAACTCAGGAATAAGCAAACAAAATGTAGATCATTGCTACTTTTTCTTAATACCCAAACTAGTGCTAATTTATACATACCATTTTGCTGGAAACTGCACAGCTGTACGCTAATACTAAAGTTTTTACAGAAGTACCAACATATGGTAGAACATTATGAATTAAGCCATGGAGTAAACGTTTTTCCATTTGTGCAATGCTGATGGCAATCAATTCCTCTGCAGACTCTTCTGTAAAATGAATTCAAAAGTCTAAGAACTTGATACACTAATTATGATTAGGCTACTCAAGGAATCACCAAATCATTAAATACGAAATACTTTTTGCTCTCCTTTTAAACTCCCCTATATATGCAAAGCAAATTAAATGGACAAGTTCTCATTTGCCAGGACTTAATATTTAACAGGTCTGACGTCAACTAAAAAGAGACAAAAGAAAAAAAAAAAAAGGTTTAAATGGGAATGAAAGGAAGAATTTTTTAACATGCTTCAAGGTTGAAGGTAATTTTCTTCTCAAGCTAATTAGCAGAGGGAAGATAAAAATAATTCCAGTTTCAGGCACTGAAAAACTTTTGGAAAAACCTTTTACTACTTGAAGAATAGTATAAGTTCTTCAAGAGAATAGAGGATATCAAGAAGAAAATGAACCATAATAAAAATGATAAAAAGTGTCAGTCATTATTTTGCATAAATATCAATAAAAGGGACACAGAGCTAGAAGAGATTTGAAACAATTAAGTTAGGCTGGTCATAATGAATCAAGCAAAGAAAAGTACCTTAGAATTTTTAAGAAATTAAAAATGAGCATGGCTTTTGTTTTCTGCTTAATAACTTCTGCAGAGTTTAGATGTGTACAACAGGATGCACTACTGTAACAACAAGTAAAAAAAAAAAAAAAAAAAAAAAAAACCCTACAAACTCCAATCTGATATAAGGAAAAAAAACACACTACACCAAAAAGAATGAACTAATAATTTTATCACCTTTCTCAGGATCCTATTGCTTTTTTGCTTACCTGAAGACCTAACTCAAATGTCTCCAAACATAAAACAGTTTAACAGGATAAGCTGAGGAAGTCTCATTTAAAACAAAACTGAGTGTAGCTGACAAAAGGAATATAAATAGAAACAATAATTCTGAATTTTTGACTGTTTCCATGTTTACAGATATTATTCTAAATTCCTCCTTTAGTTAGACATTTATGTGAAATATAGGGGTAAAAGTGACTTTTAGTGAACCCTATTTATTCTACTACAATTTTATTTCCAAATGATTCTTTTGTTTCTGTGGCTCTATCTAAATGTGTACTGTTTACTGTGAAATCCTAAAAAAAAGAAAACTAAACATCCTATGAAGAATAATAACTTCTCTACAAGACTAGTAAAGACAGCTAAGCTGAAAAAGCACTAACATAGATGACAGATCCAAAGTTTACTCTTAGATACACTAAACAGCTAAACAGATATATGACCTTAGAAAGGCTCCATCACTATAACCTTAACCTTTCCCTCTCAATATGAAAGAAAACAACAGCCGTCTCTTTCTCTATCTTTAAGTGCTGAGATAAACACATTAAATTTGATAAAGCCTTTAAAACTCAACACAGGTATTATGAATTGATTTTTTAGAATGGATAAATCAAGTCTTCCCTAAGGTGACGTCTGAGTAAAGACCTTAACTCCTTGAGGTCTTTGCTCAAATTTCTCAAGGGACCTTAACTACTCAATCTATTGAAAATGGTAACTTCTTACCTCTCTTCCTGGCACGTTTTTCCTTTATTTTTCTCCACAGCACTTAACACTATCTAATACAGTATATATTTTGCCTGTGTTTACTGCCTGCCTGCTCCCCCTCCAAATTTTAAGCTAAACAAAGCCAAGGATTTTTTTTTTTCCATTTTGTTCATTATTAACCTCATGCCCAGAAAGTGCCTGCCACAGGATAAGCAAATCACCAAATCTAACTGGAATAGACCTCTTCCTTATATGACACCTTCCAAACATTTAAAACTATACCAAGGTGTTTTGCACCTTCATTTCATAAAAATAAACTTGCTGCTAAAACAATAATCTTTGTATTTATATTCCTTACTTTCCACAAGTTTAGTTCTTTTGCCAGACCAGCTTACTATAAGTGGGCAACTTCTAAATAAAAAATTCCTACAGGTTCAGTTTTATGAAGTTGAAGAATATCTTATTAATTTTTTTTTTTACTATTTTCATCATCTTTTAATAATCATTATCTAAAGTAACATCTAAGATAGAATTTGTGTCTTTCTCCTCCATATTCCCAAAGAGCATCTTTCTGCACCTCTATTACAGCATTTTCCAATACGTACCTTGATTAAGAATCATGTATTCTAAATTCTCTTGTTTGTGAGTTCTTTGAGGGTAGGGATAAAGTCTTCGTCACCCTTGAATTCTCCCACGGTGCTTAATGAATAGCTACACTAGTTTATATAATCCCTTACTGTTTACAAAGAATTTTCATATATATTACTTCTTAATTCTATAACCACCATGTGAGGCAAGTGGCATGACTGTGTACAAATTAATAAACAGGTTCAACAGCTTTATGCTCCTTCCTCTGGGCCACAGACGACTCAATATATACTACTGAGCTGATCAAATAAAGTGGCCCTAAAAACACACTGTAAACTGCATGGCACTATAATGAATGTATATTATTTCAATAAGGAAAACAGCCATCATTTTCTGATTTTTTTAAAGTGTTTAAATAAATATAAAAACATATGGGAAACAAGCCTATATACATTTAAAAATTACTTTAAACAGAATTTTAAATATGCTTACTATTCCGTGAAAGTTTAAAAAGTAGTAGGCTTAAAAACACCAGTTTTTTTAGAAAACACAAAATACATAAATCCTAGCACCTAAGTACTTGTTAAATGTAACAGTAATTATTAAAGCACCATGTAACAATTTTAATTCCAGACATAGCTTACCAGATTCATCTATATCGGCATCTTCATCCCACTCCTGAAAAGCACGACTTTCATCTTTTCTATTTTTCACCCATTCCTCGTCAGGTTCAGTATCAAGTTCAGTTGCAGGACCACTATACCAGTCACCTACTCAACAAATAAACAAAAGGAACAAAATAAGATTAGATTGGCTACCATTACAAAAAAATAACCTATTTATAACAAAAATGTCTGCACACAAAAAATATGTGAGCCATACACAATGAGCCATCTATTGTTAGAAACAATTGTGGTTTAAAAAATTACATTTAAATAAGCACAGAATTCAATTTCAGACATACCAAAAAACTATGAAGAATAATTATCAACAGTCTTAACATGAAATTTCATAAATCACTGAAAACAACCTAACCTTTTTCCCTACTGTGGCTTCACACTGGCTCCAGCAATACCCCCATTAAGACAATTGCTAATAAACGAAAGGAAGCAAGACTTTCTGCTCAGTAGTGAATTAGCAATTCAGAAGTAGGTGGGAACAGAAAAAGGGAAAGATTAAGGTAAAGTTAAACCATAAATTTAAAGATCCTGGAGAATACGCTGCAATTAAATTACATGATTGTGAAGTGCAAGACAATGCAGAATTACTTTACTGAATTCCTAACATTACATCTAAGTGAGGGCTCCTCAACCTTAACACCATTGATATTCTGGGCTGGGTAATTCTTTGTTGTGGAGTGCTTCCCTGTGCATTGCAGGGTGTTTAGCAGTAACCCTGGCCTCTACCCCCTGGATGCCAGTGTAATACTCCAAAATGGGACAAAAATGCCTCCACAGGCATTTCAAAACATCCCCTGCAGGGGGTCAAATCAATTGTGATCAAGAATCACAGGAAACAAATACCATAAATAAATTAAATTAAAACCATTTTTATTGGAACTTTTTGTTTAAGCATATTAAAAACAGAAAAAAAAAGCAGCATATTTAATATCTGGTTAATTTCACACAAATCTAGCATAGCATTATCATATTTGATCTTCATATCAAACAGTACCTAATTACGTATTACTACCTAATAAGTAATTCTTCATAATCAAAAATACAGCTAATAAAAAAGTATGTGATATATCCATACTTGCCTTATCTGACTTTTCACTTAATATATTATCCTACAATAAGAAAAATTATTCCGCATAAAAATAATTCTAATCATTTGGATCATATAAGTCTACCCAATACTCCAAATAGCTTCATGCAAAAAATATTATATATCTAACAAAAGCTTATTTAAAAGTGCTACATATTGATATAAAAAATAAAACAATTTTTAAATCAGACTCATACTTTAATTATGTAAAAAGTATATATTTCCATGTCAAAGTGACAAATTATAAAAAACTAAAAAAAATTAATGTGAAATTTGAGGTACTCACCTAGAAAAACTGTTTTAATTCAGTGACAGAATATATGCCATATTAGTTGTATTTATCCCATGACTGCATTATATGCTCATGAAAGCAAAATTTTCTTTAATTGTTCACATGTAAAACTAACTTACCACAATGAAATTAACTAATATGAAATTGTAATTTATAGAATGAGGCATTATTAATCACAAAAAAATATGCTAAAGACAAAAATACATTCAGTTATCTTGAGCTACCATCAAAAGGGAAACGTAACAGTGCCTCATCTTTAAATTTTATAGAACTAATTTATTTTGTATTTTTAAAATACTCATCTAATTATTTAAAGCTGTTCTGACAACCTATTAATTTTATTTTTAACGTTTTGTTATGCAAAATTACAAATATAGTCAAAAGTAGGAATAAGCAGCATTAAACAAGTAGCATAATGAACACCTATGTACTCATCACCTATCTTCAACAATTATCGGGGCTTCCCTGGTGGCACAGTGGTTAAGAATCTGCCTGCCAATGCAGGGGACACGGGTTCGAGCCCTGGTCCGGGAAGATCCCACATGCCATGGAGCAACTAAGCCCGTGCGCCACAACTACTGAGCCTGTGCTCTAGAGCCCGCAAGCCACAACTACTGAAGCCCGTGCGCCTAGAGCCCATGCTCCACAACAACAGAAGCCACTGCAATGAGAAGCCCATGCACCACAATGAAGAGTAGCCCTTGTTTGCCACAACTAGAGAAAGTCCGCAAGCAGCAACGAAGACCCAACACAGCCAAAAATAAATAAAATAAAATAAATTTATTTAAAATAAAAAATTATCAACATTTTGCCAGTTATTTTTCATTCCATCCCCAACTATTTTTTCCTAATTATTTGAAAGGAAATTGCACACATCGCGTAATTCACTCATGAATACTTCAGAATTGTTAGCTTTTAAAAAATGTATACAAAGACATATAATCTAACTATGAAACCTATTTTTAGTCAACCTTTCAGAGTTTCCCTCCCTGGCCTTGCTTATTAATGTCTATGAGTATATACCTAAAAAAAAAAAAAAAAATAGATTGAAATATTTTTAAAACAAACTAAGCATCCCATTTACCTACCTCTGGCCCAATGAACAGGGTAAAGATGTTTCCAAAGTGATCCAGTTTTTGCCAGCTGAGACCATTTAGTGCTTACTTGACTGCATCGACATAATTCTTGAGGATTAAGATAACTGAAAATTGACAGCATTACCTCAGGAGGAAGATGAGCTATACCTGTGGATTGTTCTGACACTTCCGCTTCTGAAATAAAAAAGAAAACCTTTAACATTAAAGGCTATAAGAGCAAATGCAGTAAGAAATTACAATCACATTTCTATAAATAAAATCCAGTGCCTAAAGTCCACTCCTTCCTGCTTGCAAGATGTGAAAAGGAAATAACATGGATTAGAGGTAACATGGAGATGTTAAACTTGTTAAGAACCTGTAGGGTTAAACTATCGTGGTCCAAATCATACTTCATCAGTGGGAGCTACAATAATGAACACAGGATTTACTTCCTCTTACAAAGGCGTCGCAGAAAAAACAATACTCACTTTGTAGCATAAGAAGCATCATTTGAAAAAGGAACCCAACAGGTTATACAGCTTTAAGTCAGCAAGTGTAGAGTCGGTCAGATAATGAGAAATCCAGGGCATTTTTAATGATGCACACAAATCTCACAATGTTTTCCATTCATGCATTACAACTCCAGTCAGCATCTTCCTTGTGTTCCCTCTTTGATTTTCACGTTTCATGTAAGAACTCTGAAATCTGACCTCTATAACCTTTAGGTGCCTCAACCTTATCCTATTTATGAGCCAGTTGAGACAATATAATGTAAATATTTCTAATGCTGGTATACATTTATCAGGAATCTTTTGTTAGCAGCTATTATAGAAAACAGTCATTGGATATCCAATTTCCTATAATGGGTTATTTCAGTAGCAACTTTCCAAAGGAAAACTGCAAATGAGGTGCACAATAAAGAATATAAAATATAAAAGTTTCATCATTAATGTACTAAAAAGAATCTGAGTACCTTATATATTTGATTTGTCTTCACAAAGCAACTTAAATATAGAAATGCTATGATCCAATTACTTTAACCTAACCCTTTACAAATGGCAAATATTTTAAACATAATACAGCTATAATTTACTTTGAAGGAGTGGAAAAATTCAATATAGTAAGTGTGACGCCTTTAAGTCCCATGTTATAATTAAAATTAAACCAGATACAACAGGTCCTGACTTGATGTCTAAAGCACAAGCTGCATTTCAGAGTGAAGCACACAAGCGTTATGGGTTTAATTATAGCTTAACCTATAAAAACAATTTTGTTCCAACATGCATCTCACCTACTTTATTAAATAAAAATAAGAAAAAAGGACCAATTTCAAATACTTTCAAGCAATTTTAACAGGAATGTCATTGCTATTTCTCATCTAGCAAAAGCAAAGGAATTTTTACTAGCCTCAGGATGCCAATAATTTTATTTAATGATGTTTTAAAAGGCAAAGCTATCAAACAAAAGAAAGAATAAAAATGAGGAAATAGTCTATCAATAAAAAAGCAGAGATATTTTATTTACATTTGTCATTTGTTTTCTCAAAGTGACTATACATAGAAAAACTATGCCTCCCATACTCACTCCCCTGTGTATTCCTGGATATAAGCTAAGAGAATGAGAAAGGGTCGAGATAAAACTATAAGCATTACATGATTTTGAAAACTGATTTTTTAAAAAAAAGAAATAACAAGGAAGGATAAAAACAGCCACTATGGTCAGTGGAGCTCAGAAGATTGGATGACACTGCAAAAGTGCTCTGTATATGGTAGTTTTCAATAATTTTGATTGGCCAAAATAATAATTATTATTAATAATAAAATATTATTATTAAATTATCATTATATATTTATATATAAATAATATTGATAGTTATTCTCACTAATCAAAATAATCATTATTATTATATAGATAGAAACTCCTTCAAGAAACACTATACTGCACATGGCCCAAGTATATGAGCTGTTAAATTACCATAGACAATACTAAATTCTAAGATAGAAACTACTGTCCTCAATTAAATTTACTATACTTGAAAACAGATGGCCTAAATTATTCTTCAAACAAAATATAAAGGTCATATCAACAAGAAGTAAATGGCCTTGGAACGAATAAATCGCTAGCTACCTAAACATATGACTCTCACCTTTATCTGACTTTTCATCCACAGAATATTTAAAAAACTTCTGCCGCTCCTCAGCTTGATTCCATAGGCTCAGACCTCTAAGGAGTTCTGCAGTATCCTTCTGAGAGCAGTGTTGAGCAATCACTTTCTTTTTAATATCTTTAAGCTCTTCATAGGTAAAATATTCCATTAACATGGGCTGAAAAACCTAAATTAAACAAAATACTCATAAGGAAATATGCTTAATTAGTTTTGTTTTACTCTACATCTTTTAAAGTATTAATGGCTCAAGTGTAGTATTATGACCACATATTTGGAAAACATAAAAATTTAGTTGTTACCACCAAGTTAGTTTACCCAAAAATTGCAAAGAAGAATACCACCACCAAGATCCTTCTTCCTATGGCTTCTCCAGTCAATCTCGAAACAATTTAAAAGCATCCAAACCAGGAGGTCCTCCTGTACAGAGCTTATCATACACTAAATCACTCTCCTATGGTGAGACATTTAGGTCAGGTAACTGCTTTCTGCTACTACAACAACTGACCTCTACCCAAACAGGGCCTCTAAATCATATGAGAACCGTACCCAGTGTACTGCCAACCATAAAAGTCAGAGCTCTACTGATACCTTCAACTATTCAATATTATCTAGGAGATTTCTTCTTTGAAACAGATGCTTAGTCCCAACTTCCAACTGACAGAATTAGAATCTTTAGAGGTGGAGCCAAGGGCTTTTTTTTTTTCTTTGTTCCATAGATAATTTTGATGTGCATCACAGGTTAAGAAACACTGCTCTAGTAACTCAGTGGTTTCAATGCTGGTTGCATATTACAATGACTTGGGGAACCTTTAAAATATATCCATGTCAATATCTATCTCCCACCTGATTTAATTGGTCTGGAAAGGGCTTAAAAGTAGATTTTTTTAAATGGCCATCTGATTATAAGGTGAAGCCTTTTTATAGTGAGAATCACTATAATAACTGATTTACAGCTGAACAAGAATCCAGTTCCTCATAAAATATTTTCTCTATTCCTTACCCTGATACTCATCCCACTTTAGAGAAAGAGAATGAGAAAATGTTTTGCTCATCCATTCAGGGATATCCTAATACATGTGCACTAGGCATAAGACTGATAAGTTTAACACCACCATTTAATTACTAAAATCCACTACTAAAAAAAGAACACTAAAAATTCTTTAAACTTAGAATGGAAATACAGAAAACATTAAAAAGTTTAAAGAATCTTCTAAAGGTTCAGAAAAGACATTAGGGTACCATAAAAAGTTAACATTCAATACAGTGCCATCCACATAATAAATAAGACAATAAATATTTTTTGAGTAAATGAATTAAATCAATCACTCAGTCAATGAAAAGCAACAAACTCTCTAAGGAAACAAAATTAATGCTTTTTTTCCTTGGGTTTTTCTTCATTTTCTAAAATGATCTAGAGGTTCATCTTCCTATGTATTATTTTGAAGACTCAAAGGAAAAATAACATTTCTCCAATTTTATAAAGCAAAATCACAAAGAGGAAAAATTATGCTTACCTCCTCTTCCTCTTTCATGTGAGGAAGAAAATCTCTTGTAAAAGCCTCCAGTCTCTCTTTCAGCTGTTTTGCATAATTTAACTGCTCATATTCATTCTAGAAACAAACAAAAAAAACTGTATTCTATAAAAATTGTGCTTCGTAATTTATACTGTATCTGATCCTAGAAAGTCAGTGTGAAATGTAACTTGAAACGTCAGGGTAAAAAATTAGACTAACAAATAGCAAAATGGTCTCTGTACTTTTCTAAGCATAAAAGATGGCCTCAAAACATCTCTTAAAAGAACCTTGAATTCCTTTAGTAATGTGATCTCATACTTCTTTTTAAAAATGTCATAAAAAGTCTAAAAATAGCAAGTATTTGCTCAAAACTTCTACTGATTTCTAATGCATATATTTATACAATTTCAATGTGTCCGTTTTCCTAATAATATACCTCTGAGCAGTTCACAAGAGCCTGTTGGACTATATCATTACAGAATCCCTTTAAGGTCATCTAGTGTATCCTCTACTAAACAATTCAGAATACCTGCTACATTATCCTGAAGAAGACCATATACATTTCTAAAGGCAAGGAGCTCACTGTACCTTGAGGTAAATCATTCTAACTCTGCACAACAGCTAAAAAGTTCTTCCCCATATGAGCTATGGTCACATCTCCCTGTAACTTATCCATCACTTCTGTATCAGCCCTCTCAACTTAGTACAAGTGGAAAATTTACAAAATAATGAAACTTTTAAAATGTGGGAATATCATAACCCTGCTGAGTCCTCTCTAGTCTCCTCCTTTTTGAACTAATTTATTAAACTGCTTCCCAATAGTCTATCCAATGTCCTATTCTCTTAGGATTTTACACATTTTCCTTAAGCATGCCCAAGTGGCTTCCATTTCTACTTACATGCTGATAATTATCAAATTTGCTTTTCCAAACCAAATTACCCTTCCAACCTTGAAGCCCAACTAATGCCGCCTCCTACTTATAAATGCCCACCTGGACTGCACAAGCAGTTCAAACCCAACCTGCCCATAATGGATCTTTTTAGCCTCTTCTATATTCCCTAGAAAGTCAAGCTCAATTCTCACTCTTATTTCCTTTCTCTTTCTCCTTTCCTCCTTCCTGTATATGCAAGCACTACCTTCTATCAATTTTAGGTCCTACACTACTCTCAAGTCTGTCCCTTCCCTTCTGTCTCCACTAGTCACTACTTCAGTTCTGATCTTAATCATTTTATTGCATAGGTAATACATGAACATGATATAAAATTCAAACAGTACAAAGGAGTATTCAATAAAAAATAAATCTTCCTATACCATCTTCCCTCCCAGTACCCTATCCCTACCCAATCTCCTACCTCCCCACCAAATAGCTACTGTGTATTCTTCTAGAGACTACTACAATAATTTTTTATAACAATCTTCCTGCTTGAGTCTTTTTTTTCCCTTCAATCCATCCTCTTCCCTGCTTAAGAACAGTCTTTCTAGAACACAAATCTATCAATGAAAGGTGCATGGTGGTTTGACAGAGTTACAACTTAAGTCTATGTTTCACCAAGCCAAAAGGGGGACAAATGAAGATCAAATTTCCTATAATACGTAAATATAATTAATAGGGAAATTTCTCTACACCATTATCCTAAACTACACCCAAAAATATCTTTAATTTTAGGTCATACAATTAAAAATTATTCTTTGTAACCACCACATGGCCCTGTTCATTCTAAGTAACAATTCTACCTTTAGTCACCAGTAACTGCATTTATTACAGATTTCTTTTAAGAGTTCAGCAAATGTTATCAGAAAGTAAAATTTTTACAGTAATTGAAATTTCAACTTACAAAAACACCTTTAAGATTTGGAGAGCAGCATTCATGATAGAATTTTACATATAGTAACAAAGAGGTAACTGATAAAGATTCTCATCAAACCTGAGTCAGGCTCCACTGAGTCTTCTCAGCCAGGCCCTGACC
The DNA here is from genome assembly GCF_028021215.1 of Eschrichtius robustus. Classification (NCBI taxonomy): domain Eukaryota; kingdom Metazoa; phylum Chordata; class Mammalia; order Artiodactyla; family Eschrichtiidae; genus Eschrichtius; species Eschrichtius robustus. The sequence continues at coordinate 109,331,365 of NC_090827.1, read as the reverse complement.
TTGAGCTCTGTCCTTGGCCCACTTAGTCCAGTTTTACCAAAATCATCCTGAATCAGTCTATCAACCCCACCACTACCACCCTTGGCATTTGATAACCCTCAATATCTATCCACCCTCAATATCTTGTCACCTTGGTCTGCCTTCAGCAAAAGGAAGCAAGAGTCAGTCTAGCAAGAATCTCCCAGCCTTGATGTTTCCTCTTAGTAATTTTCCTGACCCTCACCCCTGCTCCCTGGCTGTAAGAATTCAGCCCAATCTCTCTCCCCGACTGCAAAACCCCACTGCAGTAATCCCTTGAATAAAGTCTTGCTTACCATCTTTAACAAGTGTCAGAGTAATTTGTTTTTCTTTAACATACATTTACTATACTATAGTAACATCATTTACTATAAAATGCTAACAAGTTTTGCCAATGACATATCAGAAGATGGCACAAGCTGTGATAAATATCCATTTTTGCAACTCACCTTAACATTCTTCAGACCCTTTTCAAAGAGGCTAAGCATCTCAGAGAGTTTATTGTCAGAATGCACATTATAAATGGTCTGGCTGCGTTGTTGAAGCAAACCAATAATGTATTCATTTTCAATCTGCTCATGCATTTTGAACTCCTTAAAAGTAGCATACAGAGACTGCAGAAGAGCACGGAAATCATTGTTGTTGGAAAAGTTGGTTTTAGAAAGCTGAATAAAAATTTAAAAAGAAAGGCATAATAAATACATGCAAATATGCACCAATAGGAAATACTCAAATGCATTCCTATTTAGTTTTGTACATATCAAAATACTTCCCTTATACTTTGTTAAAGTAGGAAAGGAAATTCATAAAAAACAAGTTATAATGGTATAATAAGAAGTGCCCCAGGCCAGGAAGATGTTGGTTTGAATTCTGAAGGAAAGGATGTATGCACCAACAAAACACAGTTTCTTTAAATAAAAGAGATTAAACCAGACTCCCTCGAAACCTAAAATTCCATTACTCTGTGCACATACTAAATACAGATACTCCATAAAGTTACATGTAAACATTAAAAGAGCTGTGTTAGGATAATGTGATGCACTTTTTTCTATGTTCAAATGTTCTTTATGCTATTATACTACTTTTACAATGTAAAAAATTCAAAAACTTTCTATTATAATTTCTTTAAACTTTAATATCAAGATGAGTCTGATCTGTTCAGAAAACATTGACTGAGCTACTAGAACATTATTAGATAATTTTAGAAGAACTGATTTTCTTTTTTTTTTTTTTTTTTTTTTTTTTTGGGGAAAACAGCAGTTTATACAAGGATCATGTACTTCCTAGAGTGGAAGCACTGCAATAATACAATGTGAAAAACTTGTATATCGGGGCATGAGAAAGTAAATGCACTTGAAGGAAAGATAAAAATCAATGAAAATATAAAGAAATATATACACTGTCATTTTCTTTAATTCTACTATTCAACAAGAGAAAATGACTATTCTGATATAATTTTATTTTTTTACATTTAATGTCAAGTTAAATTCTCATGTTCAAAGCACATATATTATCGGGAAACTTGACTCAAGATGAAGTTCAAAGTAATATTCAAACCTTCTATTACCTCCACTGTCATATTAAATCTATCTTCTATTATGTCAATTCCAGTTTCAAAATTCATTTTAAGAGGGAAAATCTGATTAGGTTAAAAACAACAGACAGTAAATGGAGAAAAAGAAGCTACAAACACCATACTTCCTAGAGTTGTTCTGTAAAGTCTGATCTAGTATTCCTAAAATGGAGAAGAGTCTAAGTTGTCTTAGTTGCCTGTTCTGGGCAGGAACAGTCAGCTCATGACAAAGCACCAGAAAAGACAAACTCCTAAAGCAAGACTATTCCACTATATAACTTAACCAATGATCTACTGGAAAAAGCAGATGGATTGGGTATAAGAGTCATTTACAGAAAACCAGACCTAGAGCCAGATTCTCTAGGATTAGGTTCCAGTCCTACCATTTATCAGCTGTGTAACCCTGGGTAAGCTACTTTTCTCCTTCAATGTCTTAGTTTCTTCTTGGTGTTAAATGGGAATAATAAAACTGCCTGTACTTCACATGATTGCTGTGAGTTTTTTTTTTCCATAAATTTATTTATTTTTATTTTTTTTTACTATGTTGGGTCTTCGTTTCTGTGCGAGGGCTTTCTCTAGTTGCGGCGAGTGGGGGCCACTCTTCATCGCAGTGCGCGGGCCTCTCACTGTCGCGGCCTCTCTTTTTGCGGAGCACAGGCTCCAGACGCGCAGGCTGAGTAGTTGTAGCTCACGGGCCCAGTTGCTCCGCGGCATGTGGGATCTTCCCAGACCAGGGCTCGAACCCGTGTCCCCTGCATTGGCAGGCAGATTCTCAACCACTGCGCCACCAGGGAAGCCCTGCTGTGAGATTTAAATGAACTGGTGCTTAATATATATTAGCTAGCATTACTTTGAAAATTAATCATTCATTTTTATAAATTCATGGGGTTTTTTTACCCTATTCAAATATTTAATGAGCAGTTATTGTAAGCCAGGCACTGTTTCTGGTACTTGGGATACCTCAGTGAACAAAACAGACATCCCTGCCTTTACAGAGTTTACAATCTAGTGAAATAAGACAATGAACAGTAACCACAATAAATAAATTATCTATGGGTTGGCCAAAAAGTTTGTTCCGGTTTTTCCATAAGACATTATGGAATTTTTTGGCCAACCCAATACAACAGGGGTTAGCAACTTTTTCTGGAAAGGGTCAGATATCTTAAGTTTTGTGAGGTATACTGTCTGTAGCAACTATTTAATTCAGTTGTTGTAGCACAAAAGTAGTCATATGAATGACTGTGGCCATATTCCAATAAATTTTATTTATAGACACTAAAATTTAAATTTTATGTAACTTTCACATGTCATAAAATATTATTCTTTTTACTTTTTCCAACTACTTAAAAATGTAAAAACCATTCTTAGCTCCTGAGCCATACAAAAATAATAGACAGGACGGATTTGGTTAAACCAAGGTTGTAGATTTTATCCTAAGAAATGTCACACAAAATCACAACAAAATCCACTAGTGGCTAATCTCAGCAAATACTATCATGTGCCATTATATTAAAAAAAAAAAATTAAAAATAAGTCAGTAGAAATAAGAGGTAAATCAAATGAAAGCATTAATAATGGCTATGAAATTCTTTAAAAACAAAAAGGATGGCAAAAAACTAAATAATGTCTTCACGTGAGTTATGGAAAATAAGGAAAATAACATCGTAAAAGACATCCAGGAAGTTTTGCATACAGTCTCACTGGACTATTAGAAAATCCTTCGGATTTAATAACAAGCTAAGGTAAAGACCAAGTTCATGCTACAGACTGAGAATCAAATTAGACAAAAGGACTCTCCATTATGCAGAGTTAATCCCGCAGAGTGGTTAAAAGTGCTGACTCTGGAGCCAGACTGCTTAGGTGTGAATCCATCTCTGCCATCAAGTCACTAAGTTGCTACGTACCTCACTCAATCTCTTCATCTGTAAAATAAGACTAATAATATTAACTACCTAATAGAGTTCTTGTGATGATTTAATAAGGCAATATATTTAAAGAACACGGAGTACAACATATATAAGCCTACTTAGGTTTTTCTGTTATTCCTATATTTAACCCAAACAAAACTATCATTAGAAGTCCTTATCCTACCCAAGTCAGTTTTTCTCCACTTCAAAAGAGCAACTGTTTTTAACCTGGTACCTAAAGTCAGTAAATTTAGCAGTGAAAAGAATAACCTGAGCATATACAGTTTAACTTTTAAAAATTTGTGTATGTGAATCATTTTTTTAAATTGTTTGCCTCTAGAAAGTTATTCAATCATAGAGACTTGATTGAGAAAAAAAATAAACCTAGACCCTAATAATATCTGGGACATACTGAGGCCTACAGCGTGCTAGGTACTATACTAAATATTTTTAGATATTACTTAATTCTTAACAACAATCCTAGGAAGTAGATGTTATAATTCCCATTTTATAGGTGAAAACCCTGAAGCTCAGAGAAAATAACTTACCCAAAACCATACAACTGGTAGACAACAAAACAGAGGTCAAGTCTCTCTATAAAACCTACTTACCTTCCACAAGATGCAATGTTAGTCCTAATCATAAAGCTATCTCTTCAGAGCCAACAGAGTAAATTGTCAGAAAGAATGCTTGCTCTAAAGTATTAGTTCTCTCCAGGGGTTCGATTTTGCCCCCCAGGAACTAATGGACAAGGTTTAAAGGCATTTTTAATTGTCACTACTGCAGAAGCACTGCTGCCATCTTAGCGGGTAAACGGCAGGGACGTACTAAACATTCTACAACGCCCGGGACAGCAGCCCCCTACAACAAAGAACCGTCTGGCCCAAAACGTCAACAGTGCTGCAGTTGAGAAATGCTGCCCCGAAGAAGTGTTTTTTAAAACATGTTTAACCATGACCTTTAGTATGAAATACAGCACGATCCAGACACACACATCACAAACACTTCAAACAAATTTCAGGAAACAATATTTCCCTCCCTAATCTGTGATGTACTCTATTGTTTACTTTTCCACTTCTTTTTTTTTGCTGCACCACATGGCTTGTGGGATCTTAGTTCCCCGACCAGGGATCGAACCCAGGTCTACGGCAGTGAAAGCCCATGTCTTAACCACTGGACCACCAGGGAAGCCCCCTCATTTTTTTAATGCTATTTCTGACCCACAAAATCGATTCCATGACCCACTAATGGGTCACAGAACACACTTTGAAAAACACTGTTCTACAGTAGGATTATAAAAGTTCCTAAGTGACCTATAAGCGTGTATCCTCTGATGCCTAGCAGATTCAACAAGGAACCTACATAGAACAGGATACACATAATCAACAAGTAGTAACAATCAGTAACATGGTATCTCCCATATTTTAAAAAGAATTTATAACTGACTTTCTGGGACTCCCCTGGTGGCGCAGTGGTTAGGAATCTGCCTGCCAATGCAGGGGACACGGGTTCGAGCTCTGGTCCGGGAAGATCCCACATGCGGTGGAGCTAGTGAGCCTGTGCGCCACAACTACTGAGCCTGCGCTCTAGAGCCCTTGCTCCGCAACAAGAGAAGCCACCACTAGCCGCAACTAGAGAAAGCCCGCGCGCAGCAATGAAGACCCAACGCAGCCAAAAATAAATAAATAAATTTATAAAAAAAGAAAAAAGAGTATCATGTAAACAATTTAAAAAAACTGATTTTCTGTCTCAGACATTCTACAACTTAAAATCATACTTACAGCCTGGCTTCAAACTGATTTGAAGTTGTGTGTCACTTTAAGACTAGATTTTAAGTTCAGAAACAGATATGAAAAACAGCATAACAAAAACTCAAATACTATTACCCCAAATAAGTTTTTACTTTTTCTCTCCTCGGCCAGACAATGCTTTCATTTAATCGAGGGAGATACACTCAGGGAAGAAACCTTAATAACTATCTGCTCAAACTAACTTACAGATAGAAAAACGTATGATCCACAGGTGAAATGTTCTGCATAAAATCTTATAGCTAGTAGTAAATAGCAGAACCAGTAAGGTAATGCAAAAAACATGGGCTTCAGAAAGGAAACAAATTCTAAACGTTAAAAATTCGGGCTCCCCTAATTACTAGTTGAGTGAGTTGGGTAAGTTACTTAACCACTAAGCCTGTTTCCTCATCTTTAAATAAGGGATAATACTTGTCTCACATGGCTCTTGTAAGGATTAAAAGTAAGTAAGCATGTAGTAAGAACTCATTAAATTCCCTTTTCCTTCCTCTCCTTAGCTCTCAATTAAAAACGTATTCTCTCCAATAAATCAATCTTCCCAATGCCAGTCAATAACAGTTTTTACAGGTATGCAGAGATACAGAAAATCGAGGAAAACTAAATGAATTATTCATAAAGCTATACTCATTCAATTTTTTAAAAATAATCTATACGAATTATTCTGAGCTTATTTTCTCCCTATGGCTTTGCTCATTAAATGTCCTATCTTTATAAAATGATAAAGTAGATGTCACTTCAGGTAATATCCTTACCTGAAAAACTTGGGCACTCCATAAAGCCTCCACCACTTGAATTTTTTTATAGCTGGTTTATTGTAAAGTCTGGAAAGCTCTGTACTATGCACATCTTTACAACCATCACCTACCTTGTTCTCAGAAATGAATTCAAAGAGACTGTAAGCCCACTCCTGACACTTTAATGCAGAGCTGACCAAATACCTCCCTTTGCTCCCACTGTCGGGCATTTGGATTTCCACCCTAACACAAATGTTAGACTGTAATCTCTTAAAGAATAGGAACTACATCTCGCATGGCCAATACAAGCTACTACAGGGCCAAATGACAGTAGAAACTCCATGCTCACTGGCAGAATTAATGTTGTCAAGTTTTGAGGATTAGAGGAAAAACTGAGGAATTGGAATAAACTGGAAAAAAGGATGTGATCCAATGTAAATGTTGCCTAAAATCATCCTAATTTGGAAGGTCAGTGAATTAGCAGAAAGATTTCATAATAGACTGTCACCAGAAAATTTTTTCAGAAACTACTCTGGTTTTATACGAAGAAAATTAAACTAGGAATCATGATCCTGACTTGGGTTTCCATCTGGATCTATCACTAACTGCTTATGTAAACTCGGTCTAACTAATCTAGGCCTACAAATCCCCAGCTATAAAACAAATATCTCTGCCTTTGCGTACCTAAAAGGACTGCTGTCTGGATAACAACAGTGAAAAACGTTTCCATAAAACCTTTTATAAATGTAAAAGGAAACCCATGAGCAAAGCATTAAATTAGATATAATATAGCAATATTTAAAATGGCCCACAACTTCAGAATAAATTATTCTAAATAAACTAGTCTAAGCACATAAATAATTGTTGTTGCTAATAAATAAATGGATGCTTCTAAAATATATTGTACTTGAAAAGTCAATATTCAAAATAAAACTGACTTCTTTATAATTACTGGGCATTCAGAGTCAACATATAGAATACGATGAAATAACATATTTTGTATCTTTCTTCGTTTAAGCACAAAAACTAGTTCTCATTTTGTAAAGTTTTAGTATATGCTGTTTGGGCTGGATACCCTTGGTCTGTACAGGCAAAACATGGTAAAGGCAAAAGTTGAGATGCCAAATGAATAAAAACATATACTCCTGGGCTTCCCTGGTGGTGCAGTGGTTGAGAATCTGCCTGCCAATGCAGGGGACACGGGTTCGAGCCCTGATCTGGGAGGATCCCACATGCCGCGGAGCAACTGGGCCCATGAGCCACAACTACTGAGCCTGCGCGTCTGGAGCCTGTGCTCCGCAACAAGAGAGGCCGCGATAGTGAGAGGCCCGTGCACCGCGATGAAGACTGGCCCCCGCTCGCCGCAACTAGAAAAAGCCCTCGCACAGAAACGAAGACCCAACACAGCCAAAAATAAATAAATAAATAAACTTATTAACAAAAAAAAATATGCTCCTTTAAGACAATCTAGCCATTATAAAATACTTTTTTCCCCTTTAGCTCCCAAAGGGCATCCTAGGAGAGATTCCAATTAACTATCAGTATCAAGAAGAAATCCGGATGTATAATTCCTATGCAGTTCTTTTTTTTCCCCTAAATCACCTTGGTCTCTGATCCACAGTTCAGAAAATTGGAATTTTTAATCTTCCTGATGAATGTATACAACAATCTCATTAACTACATCTAATTAACTCAAAATTAGTGATAATTTTAACTTCTGCTATGTCAAATTGAAAATGCTTTCCTACTTATTTCAAAAGGGGACATTTAACTACCAAAAAGAATCTTATTTGACTCAAATATTGTTTTTAAAAAGGGCACTGTATTTTCAAAATTTGTTCTAACGTTCTCAATCACCAGGTAATGACACACAACATTAGTGACTGACTTCTTCAATTTTTTAAATACGGTGGTTAGTCTAGCATGTAGCTAGATAATGTTGTGATTCTTAACCATTTTGGGAGGGTCACAATCATTTGGAAACCTGACGAAAGCCACAAACCTCCTAGAAAAATGTACACATGCACCAAAATTTCCATAACAATTTCAGGTGGTCCTGGACTACCTCTCCCCAGTCTAGAGAGAAGACCTCAAATTCTATTACTCCTCATTAACTTTCCCTTTTTGGTTTTGAGAAAGTAAAAGAACCTCCCCATTTTTTTCTTTCCTGCAATTAAAGGATACTGTCAGAATAACTAAGTTCCAAAGCCAGAGCAGGTAAAAACACTACGGTAAGCTAACTCAAAAATCTAGGGCTTCCCTGGTGGCACAGTGGTTAGGAATCTGCCCACCAATGTGGGGTACACAGGTTCGAGCCCTTGTCAGGGAGGATTCCACATGTCGCGGAGCAGCTGGGTCCATGCGCCACAACTACTGAGCCTGCGCTCTAGAGCCCGCGAGCCACAACTACTGAGCCCACGTGCCACAACTACTGAAGCCCGCGCGCCTAGAGCCCACTCTCCGCGACAAGAGAAGCCACCGAATGAGAAGCCCGGCCGCCGCAACAAAGAGTATCCCCCCGCTTGCGGCAACCAGAGAAAGCCCGAGCGCAGCAAAAAGACCCAATGCAGCCAAAAATAAATAAATTAAACAAAATTTTTTTTTTTAAATTCCAGAGTTACACAGCTTAACTAACGGCTTACCCATTCATTATGTTTCTCCTGGATAAGTGTTCTCACCCTTGGCTGCACACTGGACTCACCTGGAGAGCTTTAAATTATACTTGATGCCTCGGTCCCAGTCTCAGAGATGCTGACTTTACTGACTTGAGCATCAGCATTTTTAACAGCTTTAGGGTGAGTCTACTGAGCAAACAAGGTTGAGAACCACTGTCCTAGACTGCTGTGGTATTTAAACCTGTATCTGAATCGGGTATTTTTAATTTTCAAAATGGAGGGAGGGAAAAGATGGTTGTGGGTGCTTTTTACGTGTGGCCTGGCACTGAACACTGGGCATCCTCCAACCACCTCCCTGGGCTCTAAGAACACCTCTTTTCTCGCAACAGCGGTTCTGCTTAGTGCTATTTAATTTCTGAAAGTTCATCAAAGTTGATTTCCATGCTTAAGCAATAGGTCTTTAAATGCTTTTTGTTTGGTTCATTTCTACATGAAGCAGGATTGCCTGAAGTTCTCAGAATATCCGTATGTGGACTCTCCCCAACATAAATTTTTGACAAAAATGTGGATTCAAAAAAGCATTAGCAAGAAGCCCTGAACTATCTCCACAAAAGTGCTTTTTCAGCTTATGCTGCACCAATTAAGAGTGCAAAAAGGTTCTCGCAGTTAAATCAACTTGTTCCGAGGCCCTTTTATTCGAGCCCACGTAAAGAATTCCAGCAGAGAATAGCTGTCTTATAACAAAATAGACATCTAGTAAATGCTCCGGACAATAAAGTTGCAAGGAAAAAGATGACTACAAAAGAAGAGTGAAGGTTCTCTGGTTCGTAGTCCACGAAACCTGAGTTTTCTCCCAAATCAAACCAGGGAAAAGCTGGGGCGTAAAATGAGCAGGGAGGAGTTGGGAGAAGGTGCTCGTTGAGCCAGAAAGCGGGCCAGAGGTTCAGAAGAATGGATGGGTGTTCGTAAAGAGAATCGGGGAGGCCCAACACAGGCCGGGGGTAGGGCGGGGGGCAGTGTTGATGGGGGAGGTGGCGGACAACTGCACAAACAGCCTGCGCCAGGGGGAGAGGAAGCCACCGCAGGTGGCCGGCCCGGGGTCCCCAGAGATCGGTAGGGGCGAAAGGGCCCCTATCCCTCAGGGGGCAGGGACGGGAGGCCCGGCGCAGCCGCGGGGAGCCCGCCCCGAGGGCGGCGGGTGGCCAGGCCCTCGGCCGGGAAGGGGCCGCGCCGCGAGCTCCGAGGGCACGTCCGAGGCCGCCAGCCGGGCGGGGCGTGGACTACCCGCGAAAGGTGCGGGTCAGCGAGCACGGAGCTGACAGCTGCGCAGGCTGCATTTCGCCCGGCGCGGCCCCCGGGGGCTGAGGGCGCCGCGCAGGCCCGGCCGCCCAGGGACCCGGCCCGCTCTTCCCCTCCGCCCGCGCCGCCCAGAGCCAGAGGCCCCGCACACCGTTACCTTGTCGCAGTAGAGCCCCACCAGCTGCTTCATCCGCCAGTGTGGGGCGGTGAAGACGTCCACTTCTTCGGGGAAGGGCGCCATCGCCACCGCCTCAGCCTCCGCCTCAGCAGGCGCGGCCACCGCCTCTCCATAGACACCCTCGCCGCGGGGCAGAGGCGGCGCGCCCCCCTGCGCATGCGCCCGCCCCGTCGGAGCGCGCGCCCGGGCTGCCCGGCCGGCCGGGACGCGGGGGCGCGCGGGTCGCCGCCATGCGGTCCCTGCGGCACCACGTGACCGGGCGCGCGGCGGAGGCTCGCGCTTTCACCTCCCCGCTCAACTCTCGTTCCTCGTCCTCCTTCTGCGCCAGAAAGAGAAACCAAGTCATTTCCCTGTTTGTTTGTCTGTTATGTTTTGCAACAGAAAACACATGATCTGAGGGGGGGGGTCGTTTTAGGGTGCTGTCAGCGCCTTTTGCCGCTACGCCCACCAGGTCTTGAGGCCGAGGCAACCGAGTACAATGGCCGCGGTCGGCCCCACCGTCCGGTCCGCCTGGGCGACTGCGCTGTGCGCGCCCCGGCCCTCCTGAGCAGCCCTTCGCCTCTCTGCCCATGCCGATGCCGGCCCGAGCGCCGACCTCCCTGCCCGCTGGTCAGAGGCCCCAGCGATTGGGGGAACCAGGACTGGGGGCTCCCAAAACTTGCGCCCCATGAGGAAAACAGGGACGTGGGACAAGACCGGACAATGGCGGCCCGTGGGCTCGGGGCGGGCTCGAAGCCTGGGTCTGGAGGCTGGGCGGGGACCATGCGTCTCCTCCGGGGCGGGCGAAAGGGAAGGGCCGCGTGGAATTCTGGAGACTCCAAGGAGGGAAAATGTCTCCTGGGGATCAAGGAGGTAGGAATGTACCTCAAGCACAGGGACGCCGGGTCAGGGATGTCAGAAAGGCCCTGGGTGCTGGGGAGGAGGGTAAATAATCAGAGAAAGTGCGGAAAAGACGTTCGAGACACATCCCTCCGTTTTAACCCGAGGCTCAGAGAGAAAGAAGGAGACAAACCAGGTCACTGCCAAGAAAAAGGTCAGTCTGGCTCTTCCCGACAGGTCACCTCATCCTGGCCCCAGCCCTCCAGGAGACCTAGGAAGACCCTATTACGGGCTTTGCTCATCCAGATCAACCCTGGACTGTCTGGCTGGAGGATTAATAGACACGGAGAAATGGGAGAAAACAGGGAAGGCTGAGAACCTGGGAAGGGTTATGTTATTTGCTTAATGACAATAAACTCCAGGAGAGCAAGAACCGGATGTTCTGTTCACCCCTTGTATCTGTATTATCTATCACAGTTCCATGACAATATAAGGGCTTGATAAATATTCAATAAATGATGGAGTAGAAGGTTGTAAGAAAGAACTTTGGAGATGAATTGGAGATGAAGTTGGATTCCTCGTTTGCCATATACTACATGTATGACCTTGAGCAAGCTACCGTGACTTCTCTGTGCCTCAGTTTCCTCTTATATAAAATGGGGTTAATACAGCCATGAACTCAGTGCTTGTACCCGCCTCAAATTCAAATGTTGAAACCCTACCCCTCATGTGGTGTTATTAGGAGGTGGGCCTTTGGCAGATAATAGGATTAGATGACGTCATGAAGGTAAAACCCTAATAATGAGTCCCCTAGAGAGCTTGCTTCCCTTCTCTGCTCTTCCCCATGTGAAAACAAAGGGAGAAATCAGCAGTCTGGCCCTCACCATGCTGACACCCTGATCTTGGACTTCCAACCTCTAGGACCGGGAGAAACAAATTTCAGCTGTTTATAAGCCACCCAATCTATGGTATTTTTTTATAACAGTCTGAGCTAAGACAAATACCTACCTCATAGGATTGTTATGAGAATTAAGAGAGTTCATACATTTGAATTATTTATAATAGTACCTAGCACATAGTAAGTACTGGCTGTAAGCTATCATTATTAAATAAAACAAATCTGTGAGGTAGTACTACAGGAAACTAAGTATTAAAGGCATTCTGGTAATTACCTAGCATCCCACAAATTAGCGAGTAATCCGGACATATAAATCTAGGTCCAGTAACACCGTCCCAGGCACCCTGTTAGTTGTGTGGGATACAGAGATGACGGTTTATACACAGTCTGTCCTAGAAACAGGAATAACACCCAAGTAATAGAATATAGATAAGGTCCTTGATATCGCTCTCATTTTCTCCCATCCTATCCCCTTCTCCTTTCTTTTAAAACTCTACTCTTTCACTATGGCTTTGCCTCTATATTTTTTAATACCCCCCAGAAGACATTTTCTTATTTTCCGTCTGTTTCTTTACTTCATTCTGATCTGTCACTCTAGCTGTCTTGGAATGTAGACCCAGACCTCAGTTCAACCAGTTATATAGAGCAATGAGCTCCATGAGAATATGCACATAGTTTTATCCTCAGCACTTAGAACAATGCCTATCTTACATACACTTAGTACTCAACAGTTGTTGAATAAAGAAAGAAGGAATGAGGGAAGTTCATGGCATTCTGTAATTTCCTCATTTTAACTAGCTTTTAATACACCATGTTTTATTTCCCAATACCTGTTTGTGTCTGTTGTTCACCAGTGTACCCCTAGAACCAGGCACATTAAATATGTGTTTAACAACAAAAAAGTCCATCCACCCACAGTTTCACTGTAACCTAGAATTTGAAGCTGTGTAGTTAGCTAAACTACAGCCACGTTGGACTGGCCATTTCAGGGAATTTAAGATGACAAAATGAAAGAAATAAAGTAATATAAAAAAATAAGTCCTGTGGGTCATTCTTCCCTTCAGAAGAAGTTATTAACATTTGCTCCATATGCTGAGTAAGATAATAATTAATCACCTGATATATCCAGAATAAATGATTGATTTACATTAAACTTTAGCCCCAAAAAGAAGACATTGATCCCTGTAGTATCGTTTTTATAGGTTCTTAGAACTACATCAGATCAGGAACTGTTATTAAGGCTAAGGTTGTCGGTTTAATCACGCCTTTATGATTTCTTCTGGTAAATGAAAGCGAAGGAATTCTAATAGACCATCTAGCTGTGGGTAACAAGGAGACTAGATAAGGCATATGAACAGAGCAGTGAAAATCCAAAGTGTATAGTTCCTGGTGGACTGGTAATTCGTTCTTTCCTTCTCTCATTCTCTCTGAAAACAGCATGCTACAGGGGAAGAAAATGCCAAATCATTCCCTGGTGACCTAAATGTATGATGACATGAGGCCTCTTCACTGGTATTTTCCAACCCTGGTTTTGAGGGCCCTGGAGAGGGTTACTGGTCAGGGAAAGTCAGTTCTAAGGCATTTATATTTAACTCCATTTAGCTGAGTATGTGACACAGCACTTTTCCCTGCAGCGGGTTACTTGTGAAAGCAAGCAATGAAAAGCTGTTGCTATCCCCAACAGCTGGAATCCCAGTCCTAACTCAGTACCAGAGCTGATGCTTACTGTCAGTCAAAATAGCCAATCAACAATCGCTGCAGCACACTAGGTTGATTTAGTTGTAAAGCTCTTAGCAGGGATGATGGCATTATTAAAAGAAAAGATAGCCACTGAGTTGGAATGTGAGGCCAAATGCTATGGTTTGTTTTGGTTTTTTGGGGTTTTCTTTTCATTTTCCTTTCAGATACTTTATATGCACATGGACCTCAGAAAATGAAATATACATAAGCCTGCATTTTGCCCCAAACTCTTACTTTCTTTAAACTTAAATAGTGAATGCTATTTCCCCCTTGGTTTTCACTATATACAGATGAGTGCCTGTGTGTATTCATTTGCTGTGGCTGTCGTAACAAAATATCACAGACTTAAACAACAGAATTTTCTCTTCTTGCAGTTCTGGAAGTCCAACACTGAGATGTCAGCAGGTTTGATTTCTTCCAAGTCCTCTCTCCTTGGCTTGCAAATGGCTACCTTCTCACAGTGTCCTCACATGGCCTTTGCTCTGTGCTTGTGTATGTCTGGTGTCTATGTCCTAATCTCCTTCTCAAATAAGGACACCAGGAAGATTGCATTAGGGCCCACCCTAACCACTTCATTTTAACTTAATCACATCTTTAAAGGCCCTATCTCCAAATACAGTCACGTTCTGACATACTGAGGATTAGGGCTTCAACATATGAATTTGGGAGGAACACAATTCAGCCCATAACACTATGGAAAGAAAAGCTTGTCACAAAAGATATAATAAAATCTTTTGCACAATGACAAAAATAATTGGAAACAACTAGCTGTCTATCAACTGGATATTAGATAAATAAATTATAGTACATTCATTCAATGGACAAATAGGCATCTCTTAAAACGTATAAGGTAGATCTATGTTTGCTGATATGGACTGAAACCAAGACGTTCTAAGTTAAGAAGAAAAACAATGTAGAGAACACTTTGTTAAATATGTTCTCTTCTGTGTTTAGAAAAGAAAAGTATAGTATGTATTTCTAGAATAAGACAGCAGAAATTTGTGAGCAGGGCTTCTAGGATGGGAAACAGTTAAATGCCTTTTAAATACATACCCTTTGATACAGTTTTAATATTTTACTGTGTTCACCTATTGTTCTTACAGTTATAAAAATTTGTTAATAATAATGCATTTTAAAAGACTTTTAAATCTTTAAAAATACTAAAATGTTCGATTGTATATAATCAGTAGCAACCGGGCTAATTGCAGGTAGAGCCATTTTATGTTTATCCCAAAATTGTATCTAATCTGCTCTGCCTCTGGTTACTCTGCTTATGACGCCCTTGGGTCCGCATCAATTTTCCTGGTAGGACTGGAAGCATCTTTGAGGGTAGGGATAGTGTTTTTAATGATCTTGGAGAAACAGGTATGATACAAGGTTAACTGAAAAAAGCAGAATCAACATTGCACATAATCCATAACAAGCTTACAAAAATGCATAAAAAGGATGGCATAAATGACACAAAGCCTTAATGTCTCCTCTGATTGACAAAAGTTATAGATGAGTCCCTCCCTCCCTTATATTTTTCTATTCTTTCCAATGTTTTAAATGAGCATGTTTACTTTTAATGTCAGAATACAGAAATGAATATAATACAAACAACCTTATGGCAACTGTATTTTATAAATGCATTTGAAAGGGGATAAAAGGAAATATATCAAAATGTTGCCACTGGCTGTCTTTTGGTGGTGGGACTGTGGCTGATTTGGGGGAGAGGGGAGCTACTTTTTTCTCAAAATTTTAACAAAACTTTTTTCCAAATTTTGTATTTGAGAAACAAAATTAAGTTTTTTTTAAAGATTTCAGTTTAATTAATATCAATCACCATTAGAGCCATCATTTCAGAGCTATATCCAGTCTCTCGGAAGCCCCAGCCTACTGCACAGACATATAGAGTCCTGGGATGCTTCCTGTACCTGTGCCTGGAGACTTGCGCCTTCATCTCCTGCCACGCGGTCCCTTCCTTCTGACATGGGCCTTTCCCAGCTTGTCAGTAAGAAGCCATTCCAGTGAGTTCTAGCTGACTTCTCTTCTTTAGACCACCAAGCCCCTGTTGCACTTCCTATAGGACATACACACAGGACCGTCTTCACTTTGGCTAGGCCGCCCTAGCTGCCAGATCTTTTTAAAGTCCACATAGTTGCTAGAAAGTTGGGGTGCGGGGAATCTAC
Organism: Eschrichtius robustus; assembly: GCF_028021215.1. Classification (NCBI taxonomy): domain Eukaryota; kingdom Metazoa; phylum Chordata; class Mammalia; order Artiodactyla; family Eschrichtiidae; genus Eschrichtius; species Eschrichtius robustus. The sequence continues at coordinate 109,315,605 of NC_090827.1, read as the reverse complement.
CACATTGGGCATTTTCCTGTTCCGTGGCCCTCTGTGCTCACAGTGAGTCTGTGTCCATTCCCAGAACTTTAAGTTTGCATTTTTGGAGCACGTTCTTGACTAAAAGAATAAGGCATCAGGGACTTCCCTGGTGGTCCAGTGGTAAAGAATCCGCTTTACAATGCAGGGGACGCGGGCTCGATCCCTGGTCAGGGAACTAAGATCCCACATGCCACGGGGCAACTGGGCCCGCGCGCCACAACTAGAGAGAAGCCCGCACGCCGCAATAAAGAGCCTGCGTGCCACAACAAAAGATCCTGCATGCCTCAACAAAGATCCTGCATGCCACAACTGAGACCCAACACAGCCAAAAATAAATTAAATAATAAGAATAAGTCATCAGATTGGAATACGGGTGCTACTTAATGTGCCCTTTTTTTCAAGGTGTGGAGCTCTCTCCCCTAGAGGTGATTCACTGATGCCTCATACATGAAAAAAAGAAATGCTTGGACATACACAAAGGCACAGGATAACAGAAGAGCTGAGAAGAGGAAGAGGCATAAAAGAAAAAGGGACAGATAGGACAGAAATTAAAAGATGAGGAAAAGCCGAGTGGGGGAAGGATTAAAGGAAAGAGAAAAGGTACAGGTGGAGGTAAACAGAAGAAAATAATAATTAAGATGTACTGAGGTCTTAACATGTATTATAAGTGCTTTACATGAATTGTCATGTGTAATCCTCACAACTACCATATGTGGAAGGTTCTACTGTTTTTCCCACTTGACGGGAAAAGGAAAATAATGTTTAGAGTTATTGACTTATCCAAGGTCATAGAGCTAGTGAGTGGAAAATCAGGGATATAAATCTATGTCTTCCTCATCCTACAACCTGTACTTAACCTTACACTGAAAGACAGCTCTCTGTCATCAGTTTATGTCAACAAACTAAATGCCTAATATGTGCTATTGACCTCTGAACAGGAGAGAAAGGTGACAAAGAAGAATGTAGGCCACTCCACAAACTATATGTGTCCAAATATAGAGTACTTCAGTTCCTTAGATTATCTTTGGAAAAGAAACAGTTTAGGTAATGCGAAGATCATAGTTTACTCCAGTAGAAATGTGGAGATAAGATGTACACAGTGGTCCATAATGGTTCTTTGCAAAAGTTCCAGACAGGTAAGAGCCTTCCATTTCCTAGACATACCTGTGTATCGCTTACCTGTTCTTAATAAATATTGCCAAGTCAACACCAACTCCAATCAAAGGCTCTATTATGAGCTAACTTGCTGAATGGTGCAGTGAATACGGCCCAAGGGAAAGGTGTCGACTACTATCACAGACAACTTGACTTAGCTGTTTGCAACATGTAGTGAGGGAAAGTATCACAAGTTTCTGGAATGGAAAGGAACAATAAGTTTCCTGTAAATTGTCAGGCTTACATTCATTGTACTGATGAAATCAGGCCGGTGATTGCTTAATCTCTGCCTACAGAGAAGGGAAAAAAGTATTTAGGGAAGTATCAGTTCTGTTTCCTTCCTTCCTCATAAACCCAGAACACGGTACAAAAAATTTCCCCAGCTACATAAGGCAACTCCCAGGAATTTTTAAAATGCTAAGAGCTATGTAGGCAGAAAGAAACAAGAGTGTCATATATACCTCTGATTTCCATTAATTGACTAATAGCTGGGTTTGGGGGGAACAACTTGTTTAATACATAAAACATTGGCCTGAGTTCTAATTCCATCTCTGCCACTAACTACCTTTCCATGGGACCTTAGGCAAATCAGTGGCCCACTCTGGGGCTTCAGTTTTCTCATCTGTACAGACACTTTTGAGAGCGATAAGGGGTGATAAATAATTAATACATATTGATTAATCTATGACACATGTAAAAAGGACTCTGCCAGGCAAGTGCTTCTCTATTATGGGAAATCAGTCACCAACAACTCAGATCAAGAGTTAATTGACCTTTAACCAATCATTATTTTCTTTATAACTAGTTTGTGATTCGTTCCAGTCGCTTTTCCTAAAATGTCTCTACCAGGATGATTCTTTGGATGACTACAGATTTTTTCCCTTATGTGCAAGATTGTAATAAAACATTGGCATATGCTTGTGATAGAACTGTTTGAAAAGTATTCTTTAACAATAGAGAGACAGTAAGGCAAAGTGGGTAGGAGTGCGGACCCAGTTTCCTCACCTGTAAAATAGGACAGTGAGTCTCTACCTCACAGGATATCCTGAGAATTACATGTTATATAGAACTTAGCAAAGAGCCTGGCACAGGAAACACTAAATATTAGCTGTTACTTTCACCTATAAAATGAAGAGATTGGACAAGATGCTTTCTTTGGTCTCCTCCAGTTCTCAGTCTCTGGGACTCCAGAAATAGCACCTTGAAAGACTTTTTTTTTTAGGTTAATTCTACAAATTAATTTAACTGGAGAAAGGAGGGACTCGGATTTGGCTATTAAGTGACAATATACAAAATGACAGTGGCTGAAACAAGATAGAGGTTTTCTCTTTGTCTCATGGTATTAGTTATCTATTGCTGTATAACAGAGTACCCCAAAACTTAGTGGCTTAAAACATTTGTTTCACAGTTTCTGAGGATCAAGCATCCCAGAGTGGCTTAGCAGGTCATTCTAGCTCAGGTTCTTTCATGAGGATACAGTGAAGCTGACAGTCTAGCCACGTAAAATAAAATAGGAAGTCATATTGACCAAGTCTGCAGGGAAATAATAAGTAAGAGATGGTTGTGTAATACTTACCAAATGTAAATGTCCAATTTGAGTCAGCTTTAGGATGGGTCGAAATAAAAAGAATGCTATTATTCATGAAGAATCACAGACTTACACATGTTTAATCTTGCCTGTCTCTAACTGAACATTCCTGAAAAATGATATCCCTTTTTTTTTTTTACACACAACTTAATACTTCTATGATCTTCCTCTCCAAACGTAGGGGTAAATTACGCATTGATGATAGCCATCAGTCATTGAAAGACTAACTGTATACCAGGCACCACATCATCTGACAACATTGTGAACTAGGTTCTGCCAACCCAGTTTTACCGACGAGGGGATCAAAGCTCAGAGGTACAAGCTGAATTTGAAGCCAGATCTCTCATTTTCACTGTACTGCGATGCTCTTTCCCTCTTGTACAGCATCACACTTCACTTTCTGTTAAACACAAGTCCTACCACATGGCCTGCCTAGAGCTTCATCAGTGAAAAGGGGTGCAGACAGTGGGAAATAATATGTGGCAGAACAGGAGACAGAATACGTACTGCTTCAAGGTTCTTAGCTAAGTGCTTGCTCTCAGCTAAATTAACGAGAGAAGCTCTGAAATAATAATTAAGAGTTAATAAACTGTATGGTGCTGACAATGCAAGTACAATAAGACTTCAACCAGAGAGCTCAGATGCCAAGGGTACGTGAACTGGCCTCATCCCTTACAGTGTTCTTCAGAATATAGCCCTCTGGGAACCTGATTAAGAACACATTCCATCCTTTTAAAGATCTGATTTCTGAGACTCACCCTTGGAAATTTGATTCAATACATGTGGGGCAAGGTCTCAGACCTGATACACGATTCCTATGTAACTAAAGTTTGAAAAATACTATCCCAGTTTTTAACTACACATCCATAATTAAAACTGATTCTCAAACTTCATAAGGTGGTTGTAGAATTCATGGAACTCATGGTATCATTTGGAAAACACAATGACATGATACACTAAATGTAATATAGCTAAATTTGCATGATAGATTACTACATGAATGATACAGAAATGAAACAGACTTCAGGAATAAACAGAGCAAAGCTCAAATCTCTCCATAATTATGCAACTATGGGCAAGTTCCTGAACATTTCTGAGCCTTAGTCTCCACTGCAGTAAAATATCGATTATAATACCCTGACAGGTTATTGTGGAGCTTGAAGATTATACATATAATGCTTGGCATATAGTAGCCATTCACTTAATGACAGGTATTTTTATTATTAAACATTTAACACTACATAAAATAGGATATTAATAGACTCTAGTGTTAAGAGATATTAGAAGCCAGAGGTTCAAAATGGTTTGAGCCATTATAGTGGTTCAGCATACCAGCATGGGAATCAGATTGTCTGGGTCCAATCCCAGCTGATCTACTTTCTCACTTACTACCAGCAGAGTAAATCAGAACTTCCTTTGCCTTCTGGGAATGAGGTGGTTTTTTTTTAAATAAATTTATTTATTTATTTTTGGCTGTGTTGGGTCTTTGTTGCTGCGCGTGGGCTTTCTCTAGTTGCGGAGAGCGGGGGCTACTCTTTGTTGTAGTGCGCGGGCTTCTCATTGCGGTGGCTTCTCTTGTTGCAGAGCACGGGCTCTAGGCGCACGGGCTTCAGTAGTTGTGGCACGTGGGCTCAGTAGTTGTGGCTCGCAGGCTCTAGAGTGCAGGCTCAGTAGTTGTGGTGCACAGGCTTAGTTGCTCCACGGCATGTGGGATCTTCCCGGACCAGGACTTGAACCCATGTCCCCTGCACTGGCAGGGGGATTCTTAACCACTGCGCCACCAGGGAAGCCCCGAGGTTTTTGTTAATATTGTTAAGCCACCAGCCTGTTTATTCTTTTGCTAAATAAACTGTAAAATGGAAATAATACAAATTATCTGACAGCACTGTGTGAGAATTAAATGGGATTATACAGGTAAAGAGTTTATAACAGTGCCTGGCACATAACCAAAGTTCTTTAAAAAACAAAAACCCACTCATTTCTATTGTTATTCAACAAACACTGTGTGTCAGAAATTCCAGACTCAGTATATCCAAAAGTGAACTCACCATTTTCTCTGTCCTCTGAGCCTGCCAAGTCTTTGTATTCTCATCACCCTGACTTTTATCACTGTTCATCTAGTCACCCCAGCTAGAATAACAATAGCAAACAAAGTTGAGTACAAGGCCCTGTGCTAAGGACTTACGGTATTAAATTATATCTTTTCACAGAATGACTGTATGGAGTGTAGGTACTATTATCATCCCTACTTTACAGATGAATAGACTGAGATGGAAGGGATACATAATTTGCCCAAGGCTATCCCGTTAATGGCAGAGCCAAGATTCTAATGTAGGTAGTCTAGCACCAGAATCTGTATCTTTTAATGTATGATACAGCCTCTAGAGATTTTAGAGTTATTTTAAAAGCTCTCACTCTCTATCACTTGAGTATCTAATAAAATACACAGTCCTCTTAAAGATCTCTAATCCAACCCCTTCTCTACTCACATTGATATGGACCTAGTTTAGGCCCTACTTACCTTTTGCTTGAACTACCAGTCTCCCTGATTGTAGCTTCTTCTCATTCAATCCTTCTGCCAAACCAGCTAGCCAGAAACGTTTCTAACGTAGATCTGATAACTCTCCCTTAATTAAAAACATTTAATGGTGCCCCAATTTCTACAGAATAGGATGCAAATACTCACATGTGTCATTCAATAAGGTACCTGGTGTAGTACATCACTTACAATATTGAATATATTGCATTTTACTTTTATCCATATGACCATGTCTTTTTCCCCACTAAAGTGAGCCCTTTTTGAAGGTAGGGACACTGTTTTATTCATCTTTATATAACCCATATTTCCCCAGGCCCCAGCAGCCCACAGATACAGATGAGGTCACAATACCATTAATATGTGAATCTAAATGATTCATTGCCCCACCAGCAAGTGCAGAACTTGCAGCTTCAGGAGAACCTCCCCATCATTACTAAGAAGTGCTCTGAATCCCCAGGGATGTTTCTCACAGGCTCAGTAAAAAAGTCACTCCCTTTATAGCGATATGGCTACCCCAGGTGACAAGTGAGTCACTGTGTCTCTTCCTTTCTTCCCCTGAGCCCTCTATTCTCATATCATCATGAGCTTAGGTGCCAAGGTAGTAAAGAATGGCTTTCTTCTTTGTGACATACTGTTAAAGAGGTCCCAAAGAAGGTTACTTGAGCATCACGTATTTAGTGAAGTAGCTTTCAACTCTATTCACTTAGAGCCCCCTAGCTCCCTGGGCATCAGATATGCTCTTGGGAGTCTGAACGAGGGCAAATTTGAGGTACAGCCATACCATCACATTCAAAATCCCTCCTTCACTCCAACAATGGTTTTAGTATTGGTCCAGTTCGTTTCTTTTTCCCTTAAGATGATCTGCCTTGCATAAGTTACCTCAGTAAATTTCGTAAAACTTTTCTGGGGCCACCGTACCAGTATGCCAGATGTACCAAAAGTTATCTGAATCCCAGAGGGCCCACAGGGAATGCCCAAAGTATGCACTCCAAGCTACATTTGTCTCACCCCTTCCCATGCCCCTCACCAACTCCATTGCCTAGAATGGAGCTTTGTGCATACCAGAGCCTCAATCAGTGTATTAAAACATGTAATAACAATTGAAATTTTATACCACTTGAGCAGAGCTAAAATTTATCTGAGGAAAGGAACACAAACTTAGAATGAGACTACCTGATTTTCAGTCAAAACTACACAGAAATCCTGACATTAAGGAAAAACCCAAAACTAAACAAAAAAAATGAAAACAAAAACCATGGGCTCTCAGCTGAGATGGATTTAGCGGCTGCTAAGACTCTGATGATTACAGTATAGGACTACAGTATACATGCACTTATGTCCTCTAGAGGAGTCCTTCAAAGAAATCTGGGTCACAACTTAGTTGTTCAAGACCACATGCCACACCCTTGGGCTGAAGCAAGAGGAAGTTGATTCACTTTCCTTGTGGCCGATTGCAAACAGAATTGCATCAAGTTCCTATTGACACACTGTTTCAAAAAGACCATTTAGTTATCTTGTTCCTGTAATGCAAATCTTTTAGGCTGATTTAACTTTTCAGATTTTAGATATATGAGATTTGTTGTTGTTGTTGCTCTGATGACGATGCAGCCTGTTAGGCCACGTGGTATTAGTGGAGAAAATTCACCCAATTGCTACCTAGATTAGGGTTTTAAACACTGGTAGTGTTTTCAGCTTATTAAATAAGCTTCATTTTAAAAGAAATTACTAGATGTTGAATACTTTCTGGTTTAATGTGAAAATTTAAACCATAATAGTACTGTTACAAATTGCAACTATTAATTGTGAAAATCTCATTCCACTCTTAATGATTAGAATCATGGTATAGTGCAAAGGGCCCTTGAATGCATGTCATAGTACTTTGGTTCTACCCTTTGGCTCTTTCACTAAACCACCACATGATCATGGGCAAGCTCCATAACCTTTATGGCAATCTATGAGAAAGCAAATGTAAAAGCGCCTAGCATCACACTTGGCATATTGTATAGGCGTTCAATATTTGTTAAAGTGAAAGTTTCAACACATATTAAACAACTTATACTACTCATGAATTACATACTAAGTATGTATTTGACCCTCCTATTTGACATGTAGATATGGAAAGACTCAGCATAACATTCAAATGAGACTAAGCAAAGTCTCATATTGCCTCTAAATGCAAATCAAATGGCGTAATATAGTGCTTTGAAAAACAACAGGTCACAAGCTAATTGTGGACTGAAATCAGCAAATCTTTTTCATAGAAAATGCCAGAGCAATTTACTCAAAGTGTGAGCAAGGACTGTACCTACTGCCACAAATACCATGCTCAGCAGTGGCAACTGTTACAAGGAACAATTAATGGAGAGAATGTGATAAATAAAACATGAATTGGTTGCTGTCTTCTCATTTGATTTGAAAGATGGTCAGGAAACATCTAGTGTGATATTTTTGAACTTGTGAATTGTAACATTTTAATAAAACTAATACAAATTGCACTTAAACCATATTTTTTAAGCAAAAAGAATAAAGAATGATGAAAACTGTTCAAGTTCAATTGCTGGATCTGGGGTGTAAAATAGTGGCAATAAGGAGAAAAATATTTATTTTAAACAGTAAATTTTGATTTCAAGCAAGCCACATTCTAAAGCGAAAAAAAAGAAAGTACACGAGATTATAATGAAGATAATTTAATATGTGGGTTTATTAAACTGCCAATGGTATTTTTTTTAATTATTTATTTTTGGCTGTGTTGGGTCTTCGTTTCTGTGCGAGGGCTTTCTCCAGTTGCGGCAAGCAGGGGCCACTCTTCATCGCGGTGCACGGGCCTCTCACTATCGTGGCCTCTCTTGTTGCGGAGCACAGGCTCCAGACGCGCAGGCTCAGTAGTTGTGGCTCACGGGCCCAGTTGCTCCGCGGCATGTGGGATCTTCGCAGACCAGGGCTCGAACCCGTGTCCCCTGCATTAGCAGGCAGATTCTCAACCACTGCGCCACCAGGGAAGCCCCCCAATGGTATTTTTTAAATAAAAGCTTAAAATCTTCAAAATTAAATCTCCTTGGAAACAACCTGCTGAATCTATTGATAAAGAAAGGGGAAAAATACATTCAAGTTTCCAGTCTAATTTCTTAGTCTTTCCACCATTGTTAGTGATAAAATCTTACTATCATCATTAAAGCATATTGAGAGACAGAAAATGCTTCACATATTTTCTTACAGCATGTTTGGATATGGTGTGTATAACTTTATATCTAATTAATAAAAAAAATATGCAGAGTGCCAGCACAGTAGCTCATTTATGTTTTACTACTGCAGAACATTTAGAAGCAATACTCATCACAAGTCTATAAAGATTTCAAAATCCAATTTGATGATAATAAGCTGCATAGCTTTTAGTTTCTTGGATATACGTAGCAAGATCAGTTCGCACAGGATATGTTATGTTGTTTATATATAACTTCACACAAAACTGAATTAGATATATTTAGAGTAGATAATATATTGCTGGGTAATATATGTTTTAAAATGTCTTATGATGAAAAATTTCAAACTAAAATAAGAATAGAGACAACGGTATAATGAACATCACCATGCACCCAATACCAGCTTCAGTAATTATCAACTAACGTACAATATAACAAAATTCTGTTATCCAAAGACATTCTGGTGATTTCACTGAGGTATTGAAAAACACAGTGAAAGTTTACTTTTATTAAATATTTAGTACTACTTGGTCAACTATTCTTTTTCCTAGTTGAAAAGCAATTGCTATTTGTCAGATAGTTCCAAAGACAATATCTAAGTAATAACATGACATACTTAACTGATATTTTCAGCATTCTCGATGAACTATCTTAACAACTACAGGGATTTATTTCAACATTCAAACACATCTGAAAGTTCCAAAAGGCATTGCTGTCATGGCAGTAATCACCCTAGCTATTACATGCTCCCCAAGTTTTCACAACATATGGAAAACATTAAGATATTCTGAAAGAAATAAAGATATTGTACATTTAACTTTTCTGGCACAAACTTTTGTAAAAGCTTTATGGAGGTATAACTGACATACCGTGAACCACACATATTTAAAATGTACAATTTGATCTTTTATAAACACAAGAAGCTTTCACCTGAATCAGGATAATGAATATCCCCACCATCCCCAAGTTTCATGGTATCCTGGGTAAGCCCTCCTTCCTGCTCTCCCCCACCCCTGCCTTTCTGTGGCAATTACTGATCTTCTGTCTCCATATAGTTAGTTTGCATTTTCTAGAATTTCATATAAATGGAATCATTTGTCTGACTTCTTTCACTCAGCATAATTATTTTTTAAACTCATCAATGTTCTGGTATATATCAATAGTTCATTCCTTTTTTATTGCTGTATAGTATTCCATTGTATGTTTTCTATCATATACCACTTTATTCACTTGTTGATGGACACTTTGGTTATTTCTAATTTTGGTTATTACAAAATGATAGAGCTACTATGAACATTTATGTAAAAGTCTTTGCATGGACAAATATTTCCTTTTCTCTTGGGTAAATATCTAAGAGTAGAATGGCTAGATCATATGGATGCATGTTTAACTTTACAAGAAACTGACAAAGTATTTTCCAAAGTGGTTGTATCATTTTACATTCTTTACACCTGGCAGTATTCTTTGTTCTGAAATCTACGTTGTCTAATAACAATAGTCACTCTAGATTTCTTTTGATTGGTGTTACCATCACATTTCTTTTTGCATTTTTTTGTTTTTAACGTATTTGTGTCTTATAAGCAGCATATAATTGGGTCTTGCTCTTTTATCCAGTCCAACAATCTCTGCATTTTAACTGGGGTATATAGAGCCAGTAGTTCTCAGCTGGAGGCGGTTTTGCACCCCAAGAAGCATTTGACAATCTCTGGAGATATTTTTAAATGACATTTTAAAAATGTAAACACTATTCTTAGATTGCAGGCAGTAAACTAACAAGGTTGCAGACTATAGTTTGCCAGTCTCTAGTGTATTTCTTTCTTCCTGAAAGACTGGACTTGCTTTAACATTTCTTGCATTACAGATCTGCTAGTGATGAATTCTTTCAGCTTTGGTCTGAAAAATTATTTTGCCTGTTTCTGAAATACTTTCTTTGGGCATAAAATTTTAGATTGACAGGGTTCTTTCTAATACATTAAATAAGTTTGTCTATTGATGTCTCAATTGAATATTTTCTAAAAGAAATCTGATGTCATTCTCATCTTGGAAACAATGCCTTTTTTCCTTTGGTGTTTTTTAAGATTTTATCTTTATCACTGGTTTTAAGCAATTTGATTATGATGTGCTTTGATGTAGTTGTTTTCATGCTTCTTGTGCTTGGGGTTCATTGATCTCCTTAGATTGGTGGGTTTACAGTTTCTGTAATTAAAAAAAACTTTCAAGCTATTTCCTTAAATACATTCTTCAGATTTCTTTCCCCATCTCTTAGTCTCCTATTACAGGCGTATTAGACAGTTGTGCACAGCTTACTCATTGTCTTGTTTCTGTGCTTGATTTTGGATAGTTTCTATTGACACGTCTTCACACTCATAAATCTTTTCTTCTGCAATGTCACATCTGCCAATAATCCCACCCAGTGTTTTATATTCTGCACATTGTAGTTTTCATCCCTAGAAGTTTGGTCTATCTTCCATGTCTCTACTTAACTTTTTGAATATATGGAATAGTTACAATATAATGTCTGCAAATTTTAACATCTGGATCAGTTTCAATTGATTTGTCTCCTTACTGTGGGTCCTATTTTCCCACTTATTTGCATCTTTGGTAATTTTTGATTGGATGCCGGACAATGAAAGATTTACCTTTCTAGGTACTGGATATTTTTGTATTCCTGGAAGTCTTTGTTCTGGCACAGTTACTGGGAAACAATTTGATGTTTTCAGATCTTGCTTTAAATACAAGACAAGACACAACAGTGCTCGGCCTAGGGCTAATTATTCCCCACAACTGAGGCAAGACCCTTCTATGTACTCTATCCACTGCTCTGTGAATGATGCTTTTCCAGTATGTCTTGTGGGAACAGCCATTACTTCCAGCCCTCTTTGAGCTGGGGTCTATTACCTCTAACACTTTCAGGTGGTCCTTTTCTTGGCCTCAGGTAATTTCCTCACCTGCATGCCCTGATCAGTACTCACCTGAAAATTCAAGGGAGATTCTTTCCAGATTTCTAGAGTTCTCTTTCTGTGCAGCTCTCTCCTCTCTAGTACTCTGTGCTGCAAACTCTAGCCACTTTGGTTTCACCAGGCTCTCAGCTCTATCTTATCAAACGAGGGACCCCACCAGGCTCTTCCTGTGGTCCCCATGGCTGTGCTGAGGCCTGGAAATTCTCTCAAGGCAGTAAGCTGGAGTCATCACAGAATTCACCTAGTTTGTTTCCTCTCACTCAGCATTCATGTCCTTTATTGCCTGTTCTTCACTGCCTGATGTCCAGTGTCTTTAAAAACACTGTTTCATAAATTTTGTCTATTTTTTACTGTTTCCAGCCTGTCTCAAACTTTTAACCATTATATCCCAGAAAAAAAAAATTGATGCATTCAAGAAAAAAAATCTGGTTAGAATCACCGGC